>NW_010141691.1:23967-88327 GCF_000699245.1 Pterocles gutturalis
CGCCCTGCGCTGCCGGACTGCCAGCTCCCACCCAGGCACTGCCAGCTGGCAGCGCATCCACCTGGCGCGGGACACGTGGAGATGCTGCTGTTGCGCTCCCGAAGTTGCTCTGGCTCTGCTGCCACCCACCTTTTAAGAGCTTTGCTTTCTTACCTGTGACTCACTAGTAAGAGATGCCTCCAGCCCCAAACACGGAGGCTACGCGCCTATTTACCCCTTCCTTATGTGAGTGGCTTCCCACCCGCTCCAACCTTTCAGTTTTTCAGCTCAGGAAGGGCAAACCATTGCTCTGGGCTTTTAAAATGGGGTACCTGTGTGGGGAGCCGGGGAGCTGCACCCCCCTCCAGTGTCTGCCCCGGCCAGAGGGCTCCCTGGCAGCTGCCAGGCATTTGTCCGCAACCAGCCCCTGCTCTGAGCTCGCCCATGCCAGGGGCCGGAGAAAGCGGGCTTGGGGGTCAGCACAGGCACTGACCTGCCGCGGACAAGGTTCAGGTCCGAGGTGTCTCCCATTGGTATCACACTGGAGGAGTGAGGCACTTACCTTGTTTCTTGGGGTGACAGGAGTGTGGGGTGCCCTCGGGACTGAAGGACAGTCCCTCCCTCTCCAAGATGCATCTGCTGATGTGCCCCCAGAGGGGGTTTTCCAGGCAGACGAGCCCCTCCAGCACAGAGCAGCAGCTCCCTGCAGGCAGGGGTGGCCTGGAGCTGGCCCAGGGCTGCTTTCAGCTCTGCTGCTGCTTGGTGTCGCCACTCCACAGCCACCAAGCTCCTCTCTGGGCCCAAATAACTGGAAGATGGGGGTGTTGCAGCCAGGCAGAACCACCAGCTTTCACAAACCCTGCTCAAGTATGGGCCATGTGGGCAGAAACACACTCAAAACAGCACCAAGGCAAGGAGGGGATGGCAAAAGGCACCCTTGCCCCACCGTGCTCCTGGCATCTAACCTGCACGTCCAACCCAGACCCGGAGGGACGCGTGTTCCTCCCAGTGCTAGTGACAGGAGCAAGCCCCTATCCCAGCCCTGCCTGCGCAGCAGAGCAGCTTCCTTGGACCACATGCATCTCGTATTCACCAAAGAAACCACAGAGGGGAAAAGCCACTGGGGAAAGCCCCCCCGCCTCCAGCCACAGGCAATGCTGCGCAGAGCTGCTCTGAACCACAGCTGAACCCATCAGCTGAGACAGGTCCCCAAGGACGCTGGCTCTGCGGCCGCGCTGTGCAAGGAGCTGTTTCTCCCTGGTCCCCCTTGCCCCCTCTACTTCACCCCTTGCCTCTGGGCTCCTTCACCTCCGCTCCCACAGGGCCCACAGTCCCACCTGCCTCCAGCGCTGGCATTTGCAGGCTCCCCTCTCTGCTGCGTCCCTGCGTGCAGCAATCTGCCTCCTCTCCCGGCAGCTCCGTCCTTCCACAGCTTCTCTGCCTTTTGAAGAAACTGCTTAGCAACTGGCAGCAGGCCAACAAGATCATGGGTTTTTCCTCCCACCCCCCTTTCTCCTCCAGATAACGAGATGGCCAGGGAAGGGGAAGGAGCCGTGAGACCTTGCACGCTGTGGCCGCACGAGCCAGCTCCCTATGGACCCCTACGGACCATGGCAGTGGGCTGGGCACACCTGCTGCCTTCCTAAACTCATCCTTGGGGACTGATGCTCCAGGTACACCAGGTGCTCTGGGGTCACAGGCAGGGAGGTTTCTTTCTGGTCCTCCTTCCCTCTCCCTTTTCCAACCAACATGTCCCCAAAAACCAGCCAATTCCCCCCAAAAGATCTCCAGAGCATCTGCCAGGGGAAGGCACATCACAGGGCACAGAAGGAACAGGTTTTAGATTGCCCATTTCTGCAGGGATTTCCTTCCATTCTTCTGGCCCTGCTTTCCGCACCTCATGCTACTCTCCCCAGACTATTTCCTCTCTCGTTTCCTCTCCTTTTCCCCCTATTCACTGGGCTTCCTCCCCCTCCCCATTCCTCCCTTGCCTTCTCTCCCTTGCGCAGTCTGGCCTACAGCCTTCCTTACTTGCTGCCTTTGCGTCTCCATTCCTGGTGCGAGTGGGGATGACATGGATTTTGTGCTCGTGCCAAGCTCTGCATTTATTAGAGAGGGGGAGGGGAAAAAAAAGCCACAAAACCCTGGAAGTTTGCTAGAAGACAATACTCGGGCAGGGTAATATCAGTCTTGCTTTCCCTGCACGCTGCCTTACTGCTCGCATGGGGAAGGGATTATTTGGGCTGCTCCAAACAGAGTTTATTACTGTATCGCTCGCAATCCCTCGGCAGAGCTAACAGCCAGGTAGCTCCTGCCTGCTGCACAGGGAGGCACAGAGGGGTGAAATCCCTTTTCCTTTCTTCCTGCCTCAGGCATGCCAGGGGTTAATATTGTTGCAGCTGAGGTGGCACCTTACTTCACTCTAAGGTTTCCCCCTAAATCCTTCAGTGTTGTCACACTTGGTGGTCTCCATCTCTTCCCCTGCCGGCCCTGTTTGGTGGGAAAGCTTGGTGAAGCAAATCTGCCTAATATTAAGAAACTGGGGGAGAGCAGGAGACCCCACTGGGAGAAATCCAGAGGAGAACTTCAGCATGAGGGGCCACGAACCTGGTGGCCGTGGCTGAGGGGGACTTTGTGTCCTGACTGCTCTAGCAGACAGCAGCATTTTCAAGTGAGGCCGGGCAGCTGGCTCAGAACACGAGCACGAAGGGCTATCGATTTCCAGATAGCCATTTTTAAGCACAGCCCTCTGCTTTCGCACCTCTCGCCTCCAGCGAACGTAAAGAAGCTGCTTCTGCCACTCTGAATGGGACCGAGGGTCACTTCAGCTGCTGATGGCCAGCCCCAGCTAGAGAAGACAGACAAGTTAATGCTCTAGTTCAGGACTGAGGGAGCACCTCTTCTCAGTTTGGAGACCTGTCTGTCCTGTACGTAACTCCTTTTTTAAAGCGGCAGACCACCGGGTGTGGGTGCACCAGGACATCTCGCATTCCCCCAGGCTCCAGGCACAGCCTTCTGTGAGCACGGCTGCAAGGACACAGCTTTGGGCTACACCAGGGTTTGACGAAGGTCTGATGAGCTGAGCTGCCAGACCTCAGCTTTCACTGGAAGAAAGCAAGAGCAGAGTCCGGACCCAGATCATATCCCCCAGGAGGAAACATGTACAAAGGGAAGCAGCAGCGATACCCAAAAACCACCAAAGGGCTGACCAGTGCAGCCCAGAGACAATCCCGCTTCAGCAGCAAGACTTGATCCAGGCGATGGGGCTTTCATCCAAGGCGGGGCTTGGGGGTAGGACAGGAGCAGTCCAACTCCAGGATCTCAAAATGCTTCAGGGGTTACCTGTGGATCCCAGTAGCTTCCACAAGCTCCGTCTCCTGCCCCCTGACACTGTCAAATGAGGAGAAAGCAAAGCCCAGGGTACACCATCAGCACAGACCCAAGCTGGCCATGCTCCAACAGCGTCACAGTCATGGTTCCTCAGACCAGTTCCTTCTGCTGACGAATCTCCTGAGCACAGTGACTCACAGCTAGCTGCCTTAGCCAGGGAGGGAAAACTGGATTTTGCTGCTTTGGGAGCCAGGTTGCTCCCAGTTTGCAAAGGAAAAGGGTTCTTAGGGGAAGCAGTAGGGCAGGAGAGCCAGGGAAGAGCTGAGCTTGCAGTTTGCTCTTTGACGTCTCAGATGCAGGCGAAGGCTCTGGCAGAAGCGATGCTGGCAGCAAGGCCACCCCTGTTTGGATGGCCCCACTTGGCAACAGCCTCAAATACAGAGAGCAGAAGCAGCTCTCAACAGAGTTCAAAACACCACCTCCATCCCTCCAGCGCTACTCACACTGCACGGTCTCACCACTCTCGCTGCTTATTACTACAAACCTAATTCTGGATGGTTATGTTTGGCCAACTTAAGTGAATAACCCTAATATAACAAAAACAATCACCTAATCACTTCTGCCATTCAAACTGGGTTATTGAAAAGCCTTGACTTAATGGGTCAAGGATCACCAGGACACCCAGAATTACTTACAGAAGGGAGTAGGATTATGATTTGTACATCCCTGCTGCGTGATGGGGCAGCACCTGGTGCATGGCAGGGGCTCCCAGGATGGCAGTGATACAGAACAACATCCAGCAGGTCTGTAAAAATCGCAAGCTGCTGACAGACGCTGCGGAAACAACACAAGGGCTGAAACACGACCAGTGAATCATCTGCTATGAATTGGTTCAACCAGTTTGAAGTCCCACACCCGAAAGCAAAGACAACCCGGGACTGTAATCCCAGGCAAAGGAGTGGGGGAGAAAGGGAGAGGAACGTGCCGGGCAGGAGGAACGGCTCTCTGACGTGGCCCTGAGGTTGAGCTCGGAAAGGCAGCGAGTCCCAGCTTGCTCCCTCATGCCAGAAACTTATTCCTGCTTCTCCTCCCACGCCCAGTGCTCCTGCCACGACCTTCCTCCCAGCGCGACTGCTCCCTCCAGGCAGGAGCTGGCACCCGGAGACCAGACAGGAGCCTAGAAAACAGGTCCCCGCGGGGAGCGGAGGTGCAGGGGATGAAGTGAATGAGACCGGGGAACGAGAAGGGCTCCGAGGGCATGAGACTTGCTGAACTGAAATGTCCGCAGAAGGGATGGGAGAAAAACTGACCTTTCCACTGTCCTCAGGCTGCTCCTGGGGGTAGCAAATCCACTTGGCTCCCACTAACTTCATTTTCTGCCTTGACCTGAGCCAGGGGCAGTGCTCTCCAAACGCAGGGACAAAAAAAAAGTAATTTAAAAATAAAGAATACCCTTCTCCAGTTAATCCCAGCCTAGCCAGGCCCTACTCGCCAGGTCCAGAGTGTGCATGGTGGCTCCAGCCTGCCTAGCCCCCACGCCCAGGCAAACCCGGCGGTAGGTGTTACGGCTGGGTGCTGAAACGCGCCCGGCTGGCTGGGAAGTTCTCGGTGGGACACAAAGGGAAAATGGCAGCTTCAGGAGCACTTAACACACTGAGCCTGTTTTCTTGTGCTGCTCTAAATGCTGAAGTCCTTCAACTAAGAGGCATCAAGATTTAAGATGAAACTAAGATTTAAGATGAACAAACCTATTTGACCCGACTCCTTTCTCTCCAGCAGACTTGCAATCCGTAGCTGGCAAGCAGGATTTGCAATTTCTGGTTACGGTGTCTGTCCTGCAGGAATTCATCTAAACTTTTTTCCATCTGCTTCGGTAAAACAGGCAATTTTGCCCTGTTGTGCCCGAACACCCTGTGCCATCTGCAGGTAACTCTCTATAGGAAAACATGGCCTGCCAAAAAGGGTTAAAACAACCTGTTTTAAATAAATAGCTTCATATTACATATAGTCCATCACCCAGAGTAACCACAGAAAAAGCACATTTTAAATGTGGTTTTTGACTGTGGTTGACCGTGAAATTAGGGACTTTATCTTTTCTTTACTATTGCACTCATCTTTTTGAAGTACAGCTATCCCTGAAGCCGAGCTCAACTCTGCTGCTTTGAAACAGCTCCTAACGCGATGCCTTCTCCTAACACAGTCAAGTCTCCAAAGAGGTTAACGTACATCTTCTGCATAAAACAGGTCCTGCAACTGCACATCGGCCAGCAAAGTTAATACCTGCCATGCAACGAGAATGAAATTAGAAACATATTTTGTAAAGCATTGCCTCCTTGTTAACCCAAGGGAGAAAAACCAGGTGCTTACTGATGGTTTTCTATCTCACGCAACCCTGAGAAGCATAATAATTTACCAACATATAAATAGAGGGCTTAGCGGCAGCTGCACTACATAAACAGTCACTGGGGTGCTCTGAAGTTTCTGTCAGTATATGGTATATAAAGCTGGGTGAATAACTGATTTTTCGGTTCACTGGCAATCCTGAAAAAAAAGTTAAAAAAAAATTCATTTGAGGTCGACTGAAACAAATATTTCACTTTGACTCTTCAGCCCTTTACAAAAGTTAGCTCCAAAGATCATTCAACATGAAAAGTTGCTTCAAAGAGAAAAATCTCAAAGCCTTTCACTTCAAAAATGCTGACACAAAATAGTTCTATTTTCTCTCCAGAAAAAAAGATTGGCAAATCGTTTAATTTAAGATTTGCCTTTTCTGCTCGATTTTACCCAGCTCCAACACAACCAATTTACACCTATAACAACTTAAACAGAGACATTAGTAATCCTGATTAAATACAGGCTTAAAAAAAAAAAAAGTCTCAGCCACTGCACGAATGTCCCGAAACTGAAACCCAGAAGAAGAAAGTAAGCTAAAAACCACTAAGCTTTCCTTGGCTCAGCCAGAGAATCTTATTAAGTCTCTGAATTGTATAGCCACAGATTTGGGACGTTGTAAAAATTAAATTAGTCTTAGTTCTTATTAGCAAGGCAAGAAAGGAACCAGGAGATTATGATACAGCAGCTGCCATTGTAAGCCAATTTTTCAGCATGTTTCTGCTTTTCTCCTGTAAACCAACAATTAGCGGGCACTCTCACTGCTCTCATAAAGATGGTGTTATTTTTAATCTTGGGTTTTTGACTTTTCACTCAGACTAATGCAATTGAAGGATTTAATGCCACGCCATAGTGAGATTCTCATTTCGTTTCCCCAATTTCCTTCACTTGAAGCCTCTGCTTTATTTGCGCTCTATAGTTCCACCTACCTGGGCAGCAGGCAAACGTAAGACCCAGGGCAGCCAGGAGTTAAACCCCTGGGATACAGAGGAAGAAACGGCATCCATCCATCTGCACTTCCAGAAAGCAGGATGGCCTCACCCCTCTCCTGTTTTGCCTTCTGCTGGAAGTTTAATACAGATGGTCCGATGGCTCTGATGCCTCGAACAGGGACATAGGCGCCTGCTTGGGACAGGAGCAGTGCCCTTCATGTGGGCCCAGAGAAACAGATGGGATTTATCCAGATTTATCCATGTTTTCACTCAGAATACGATTGCTTCACATGCCAGGGAAGAAGTGGGAGCGAGGCGATGTGTTTTTCTAACTGCTGTATTTTTAAATTAAGCCGGGCTTTAGCGCAGCCTGCCTTTGTAATTCACAGCTTCCAGACATCCCACCACGATCCTCAGTGGAGAAGGCAGAAAGCAAAGAGCAGATATTCCAAATGTCACACCCAAGCCTGGTTTTAAAACAGTAGAAAACAAAAGTGGCTTTCCTATTTCATAAACACACAAGGATGGGCAGCAGCAGTTTGCTGGAAATTGTTTTAACAGCTCACAACTGAAAGTAGTTTTGAACCCAGAGAAATCCTTGTAAGAAAAGACCAAAGCAGAATTTGGACCATCTCAAATTGCAACTACGCTATGAAACCATAGCCTTCCCAAGGGCAAACCCCAAAGCAGTATTTAATGAGCCAGCACTTCCATTTATCATGACTTAATTTGAATACTGGAGTCCCTATATAACACTGCAGGCAGGTTTGATTTTTTTTTTTTTTTTTTTAGTAGCACCTTTGATCCCAGAATGGCTGGCTATCAGCACAAGGGCACAGTGGGGCTAGAGGCAAGCAGCTGGGCAGCACAGCACCTCTGGTCCATCAGACAATGGTGTTTCCCTGCAGGAGAGGGGTGAAGGGCTGCTTTCTCATCCATCCTCAGGGATTCCCTCCCAGGGAACATCTCCAACCCTGCTCTGAATGGAAGGAGCTGGAAATCCCTCCAAGGGGGATGTTGCTTTTAGCCCTGTGCACTCAGAGGGGAAGTCCGGGGAGCTCCAGCACCAGACCTGCTGGAAGAAGTCCAGAGGAGGCCATGAAGACGGTCAGAGGGGTGGAGCACATCCTGTGCAAGGACAGGCTGAGAGAGCTGGGGTTGTTCAGCCTGGAGAAGAGAAGGCTCCAGGGAGACCTTACAGCAGCCTTCCAGTACTTAAAGGGGGCTACAGGAGAGATGGGGAGGCACTCTTGATCAGGGAGTGGAGTGACAGTACAAGGGGTAATGGTTTCAAGCTGAAAGCACAGATTTAGATGAGAGATTGGGAAGAAATTCTTTACTGTGAGGGTGGTGAGGCACTGGAACAGGTTGCCCAGAGAAGCTGTGGATGCCCCATCCCTGGAGGTGTTCAAGGCCAGGCTGGATGAGGCTTTGAGCAACCTGGTCTGGTGGAAGGTGTCCCTGCCCGTGGCAGGGGGGTGGAACTAGATAATCTCTAAGGTCCCTTCCAACTCAAACCACTCTATGATTCCATGATAGCTCCAGTTACCACTTCTTCAGCCAAAGGCAACAGGATCTCATCACTTCCCCGCTCAATTTTGCCGCATCCCACAAAACACCCAGGTTTTACACAGTGGCTTGCTAACCTGAGTTAAATGAAAGAATAAGAAAACTTGATTCTGTGCAGAACAGTGCAGAGAGCTGGGGTTACTGCACACCAGAACCTGCGGTCCTTGGCCAGGACCCAGGAGAAGAGACAAGCTGTGAGGAGCTCCCAGCACACACGCTTCTGCCCCTCCAGAGGGGCTTGCAGTTACTCCTGGTTTCACACCTCCTATCCTAAAGCTGCTGCTGCATGCTGTGCCACAGGAATAAAGACATTTCTGCTGCACCAAATCTCCCCTCATAGCCATTTAGAAGCTGAGTTTTCCCTTCGTGAGAGGTCTCCAGCCCAGGGCGAGCACACGTAGCCTCCCAGGATCAGTCAGAACCTAGAGACTCACTATTTCTTGGAGAACTTCAGGCCTTGCTGAACACCATGAGGTGAAACCTATAGGAGATGGCATATGGTGCCATTGGTTTTCCTTTCAGCAGAGGACAAAAGGCTGAGGTTCTGTGAGCGTCCCAAATACTATTTCAATGTTGAAGATGAGCATCTCCCATGTGCTGCAAACCCCTGAGCAGTGCACTCATGAGATGCCTCTGTACTGGACCCTGGCACCAACCTAAATAGCATCTGGTACCTCTCAGAATAATCCCAACCGCAACAAACGTCACATATATCTATCTCTACGTATCTATCATTGTGTGTGTGTAACCATATATAACTACATATAATCATTATATAAAACCAGCTCTTAACAGCAAACTCTAGACACAGAAAATGTTCTGGGCAGCATAAATTATAAAAAAAAAAAAAAAGAAAAATCCCTATTTAAACACTTAGGTTAGAGTGTTTTGCTAGATATACCAGTCTTAAATTTATCAGCCTCTTCTTTGATAAACTCCAAAGAAGCAGGAAATAATCACACTGTGACTGCAGCATCCCTCTTGACCCTGGCATTTCAGCCAGTTCTCCTTGCCTGGAAAGGGCACCTGTAATTTCTGAGCTGCACTTCTGCAGCTACAATGGTAACTGCAGGAGAGCCTTTTCCTCCCTCTCTCTAGTTAATTAGAATTTCCCAGGTGTGAGTTTATTTTGCAAGAGAAGAGCAAGGCCTACCTCTGTCTTGTTTTCCTCTTTTCCAGTGGCAGCTCTATTTTTGGGGAACTTACAGCACCAGTGGGGTCTGCAGCGCTCCAGGCAGGCAGGAGAGCAAAGCATGCTGTGTCGAAAGTAGAGCATGAACTCCCCTGTGATCCTGCCAGCGTTCCCTTGTCCGCCTCTACCTGTTTGGGTTGCCGAGAAGAAACTAGAGCCTATTATCAGACCTGCTTCTTTGTCAGGTGTTTCTTTGATGTAAATTCAACCGTGATCAAATGTGCTGATCACAGCAAACAGCCGAGGAGTAACAAACATGCAAACTGCACAGTGACCTGCAGAGATCAGAGCAACCCAGGCTGTAGACAAATTGGGAAGATTAAACACAAATGAGCTAAGAAGTCTTGGGAGAAGTACCCAGGGAGACAAAAATAAGCAATGCAGACAGAAAACATGAGAACAAGATTGAACAAAGATTGAACAGACCCTACTAGCACATAAATCAAAGTCTTCCCCCTCCTCCCAATGCTTTAGCTTTACCCTAATGCTTCTGGCTCCAAGGAAGCCAGCGCAGCGCTAGGCTCACTGCAGGGAAGCAGGCGGAGAGAAACCCTTAGTGCATCTTTGCTGTATTGTGCCTGTCATGCTGTTGTCGCTGCAGAACCAGTCCCTCAAAGAGAGGAAAAAACAGCCTTTTTTTTTTTCCTTTGTCCTTTTTTCTTTCTTTCTTAAAAACAAAACAAAACCAAACCAAACCCCAGAACTTCTGAAGAGCTGCTAACAGGAGTTCTTTGCAATCTGAGTTAGAACTGCCATGATAACCTCAGTGTCTGCAGACTCCACCTCCACTTACAGCCCTGCAAATTCAAGGAAAGCCTACCTGGAGCTAATGGCACTACTGATATTTGTCTTCCAGCAGTGTAAGTTTCCCAAGCCCAGAAGCCCAGGAGGCTCGCAGGGCTGGAAAAATCACATGCACGTATATAACACGATGCAATCCCACGGCTGTAGAGCTTCCCCTCCCGCTTCACACTGGGGATGCATGTGCTAAGGTACGGTCTGGAGTCCCTTGCATGCTTCATGCTGTTCGAACACACCACAACTATGTCCCTGCCTGCAGCACAACAGCATCTTGAAAGGTTTCTTTAAAATTTGGAGAGCAGGGCTGTTCTTTTGAAGGTGGAAATATTTAATTTGGGGCAGCATTGCATAGCATTGCATTACTTCATTTTTCATCTGTTGCCAGTAGTGATGTCATCACCCTGCAAGCTCTCAGATTTGAGGATGATTACTGATTTAGGGACCACTTAGCAGTGTGCCAGGTGGCAGAAGGGTATTACACACCCAAATTAATGGAGAAAACAACAGAGCATCTGAGAAAGAAGTACTTTTCCCACTAACCAGCCTTCCTGCAGCTACATGGGATCTGCTGCCTTACTAGGGGCATATTTATCTTTCAAATCCCATAGCTGTAGACAGCATTTTCTCTATCCCTCAAAAAAATGAGCTTTCCTAACAGCAACATTGGGAAATCTGCAAAATTCCTCCTGTAAACATGCTAAAATCCCCCTGGCTGCTGCATACCATGGCTCTTTACACCATCACTTGTAAACCAGGGCAGTGACATTATGTTCAGTCGCAAAACAAGAATGAATTTTCAACTCTGCTGATATTTATACTGCTGTTGATCAGAAGTGGCATAGTAAGATCAAGATGTCAGTGAGGCAGATTTCTGCATGTAAGGCCTATTATTTGCTAATGAGATTTCAGCTGCGATCCTCCCCACTCACATCTCCAAGATCAAAACACACTTCAGAGATCAGAACGCTCAGGAACGGGTTGACAGCAAGTCCTGAACTATCTCCCCTAATGCTGTGGCACCATTAGGCTGGCCTGGGCAGCGCTAAACCTCAGCAGTGCTAGTTAGGGTCTAGTCTAAGTGTGCATCAGTCTAATTCTGCTCTTTTTCCAGGGGTTCAGTGTATTTTCCAGCACATATAAATGACACAACGCAAAAAAACTGCAAGGGGAGTGGCACACATTTTGGAAGGTGAAGGCAAATGCCATATTTCTCACCAGGACTGAGGTAAGGTCTACAAGTCCTGCAGAAAACACTCAGAGCTTCAGGTATTCACTAGCCCTACGCACAGGACCCCTGGCTGCTACGCAGCACTGCCCGTGCAGGCCAAGGGGAACCACAGTACTAACAGCATCCGAGGGGCTGACCCCCTCCATCTGGTTTTCTTAAAACCTGCGCAACTCAGAGGTCTAACCTGAGCAGGGCTCAATTGGAAAATCCAGACCTCCTTCCTACACCCACTCACAAACTCAGGGGAAGGCAGCTTTCACAAAGAGAAGGGCATTCAAGCACATACACTGCAACATTGCAGCAGTTTCCCCGAGACAGGCTAACCTCCAAAGTGCCAACATGGTCCTCCAGCGCACTGCATGAATGAAACGCTGGGAATAGGAGCTCGTGCCAGCTGCAATGGTCTCACAAGCTGGAAAGGATCAAACTCCCTACCTCTTTGGTCCTGGACTGGAGGAGAATTGGCTCAGGCCGCCTCCTGAATGAAAGGGCAGCTTTCCTAACGACTGAGCTCACACTGCCAGCCTGCTAAGGAGCGGCATTGATTTGAAACCTAAAGGACAGCTGTTTGTTCCTCTGTTTCCACCCTGCTTCCTCCTCCCTGGCCAAAGGAGGAGGAAAGTTGCCAGAACAGACTTCATCTAGGTGGACAAGAAGAGAGAGAAAGAGAGGGAATACACCCCCAAAAAATGGAAAAGGAGGGAAAAAACATACTCTTAAGAGCACAAAGCAGCCATACAACTGCTCATTTTCCCATTGTCAGAGGGTGGCAGCTCAATCCAAGAGAATGTGGAGTAACCTGCAATAGTCCTAACAGCTGCAGAACACCCGTCGCCAGCTGCATGTTGATTCTTAACTCGCTTCAGCATTAACTAAGTGACAAAAGGCTTTAGTGATCCTAATGAAAACATGGGCCCTGTGCTCAGTAAAGTAACACAGCCATGAAAAAAAAACCTTTTTGGTAGCAGAATTCATGTGCAATCAGGTTTCAGGTCCAAGTTGTCAAGACTGGGACAAAATGTTTGATGAGATTTGGGGCTCGGGGCTAGAGGAAAGGGAGGGTTTGAAGGTGTTTGCAGGGGACAGACACTTCATGTCTGCTTTCAATTTGTTTCCAAAGCAGACATGCTTTTGTACTTGTGCTAAGGCTCCCTGTAGTTTAAAAGCCAAAATATGATCAGAAAAGGCCTTATGGACCCTGAGCTAGCCTTTGTATTTTTGAAAGAGCCCGTTAGATACTTTCCACTCCGCTCTGAACTCCTGTGGAAGCTGCTCCCAGACTCTTCTCCAAGGCTGCTGTGAGGAGCTGAATGGCCTGAGGAAGAGATCCAGCAAGATTTGTTGCCTCATTTTCAGTAAACTCCTTGGACTGGTGAGCATGAAGGAGTAAGAAAAATCAGCAGTCCAACTACTTGTGGGGTGTCTGCACACAGCTGCCAGCATTCACTTGCTCCTTCCAGGCAGTCTCCTCACATTTTTCTTTTCCCCAATGGAAAAAGACCTGAAAAACCAGCTCCAACCACAGCAAGAATTACAAATCAGTCAATATCAGCTCTGCAGACCTGAGTGACAGCCTGAGGGGACACTAGAATAGACACTAGACAGAGCCAGTTCTGCAATGACCACACACGTGTCTTCTGCACATCCCACCATACACCAACCAGCCCCTCTGACCATATAGCTGTGCACTGATGTTGGAAAAGCATGCCGGGACGATGGTGCGCAGCAGCAGCAGGACTGCCTTCCCCTTCCCTGTGTCACTGTGACCAAGATTTGTCACTATTCCAAGCAATAGGGCACATCCTGACTAGCATGTTCTTTTGGATATTTATACAAACAGACTGCAGTTAACCATTAGAAGTACCACCAGGACTACCACTGGAAAAGCCAATTTGACTGTTTCTTTTACCACTAGAGCTGGACTCTTTTACAGATTAATTCCCCAAAGAGACACAAGGTGCTGTAACAACGCCACCAAACGTGGTTGGGGTGGGATGGAAGGGCTTGTTCTCCACAACATACAAGTCCAAAAGGCTTACCCCTCTGCAGAGCCAGGCCAGCTCTGACACAGTGCATCCCATTAGGATGGAGCTGGGGTCCTGCAGTGGTCTGTAGGGTTTGTATTGCAGCAAGGTTTGCGGTGCTCTCTCTATTATGGCACAAGGTCACGACTAACTGAGGTATGCTGGACAACTCAGTTTCCTACAAGGCATCCTCCTCAGCAGCTGGAGACCAGTCAACAGATTAAGGTCTGATCCAAAGAACTTGCTTTTCTCCCCTTGTGTAGTGCTTTCTGAAGACCAGTTCAGGCGAGACAACACTTCCTGCCATTTATAAGATTAAGGCTGTCTTGAAAACCACACCTGGCTTCAGTAAGCTGCCTTCACTGCAGTTCTTTGCTGTCTGAGGGAAACAAACACCAAGTGTTTTATCGCTTAAAGATTTAAAAACAATCAAGACACATTTCATTGGAAAAGCAGAGACAAAGACACAGACAAAGCTGCTGAGCTGAAACTACCCCTCTGCTTCCCCTCCCTCCCCATTTAACAACTTCATTGCTTTAAATATGGGAGGAGAGGCTCACACAGTGACAACAAACCTGGTAGGAAATCTGCTTGGATTCTGAGGGGATTTGCTTGCTAGACCCAGCACCAACCAGGCAAATGCTTGCAGCATGGGACTGCATATGTATGTGTACTAATAAACCTCTGATGGCCCAGCCCTAACGAGTAAGGATCAGTCACAACAGCTGAACCACCAGCATTAGCACAGGTGTAGCAGGTCAGCAGCGAATGCCACCTTGGTCACACAAACAGTGGGGACACAGGTGGAAGCCCAGCAGAATACCTTAGGACATATAGCCTGAGAGGGTCAGCCTCATTTTGATGCCTCAGTTCAGTTTATTGCACCCGTGCACACGTGGGTACATATTCTAAACTTACAAAACTATGTCAAAAGTATCATTAAGCACATGGAAAACCATGCTAAAAGAGATCATTAAGTCTGCTTACGTAAACAGTCAAAACTATCTATACCTCCTTAATTTGACTCTCCTTTAAATTAGTCTTTAAGGCACGGTCTTGGTTTTTTATTTTCCACAGGACCACAGTCTCTTTTAGTTCAATGAGAAGTATTTTTTTGCCTCTTCACATTCTACAAGTAGTCTCAAGCCTTGTTTAAGGCACACAATCCAATTCCTGTGTGGAGTATAGTATTAAGAACCTCTGCAGGTATGTGCCCTAACTTTAGGTGAGTACAGTCCTGACAAAAATAGGAGGAAGATTCAGAGCCCCTAAACTAGGAACATACTTCTCTTTGGTGAACATATAGTGAATCCAGACATAAGACAGCGAGCATTCCCCTGTGCCTTTGAGACGTGTGCGACACCTAGATCAGATGAATCCTTCTCAGATGACACGACAAAGAGGAGTACAGCATCTCAAACAGTTGGTCTTCGCAACCCTGCTGTAATGCAGGGATAACAATGTACATTACAAGTTTAAGAACAGCCTGACAAGATGAAAACAAGAGCTCCAGCAGTTTTGGGTGCTTAGCACATGCACCCGACCCCTGGTGTCACAGAGCCTCAACTGTATATCAAATGAGCAAAGCTCCTAACTGCTTAAGTTACATCACAGAGCAATTAGCATTTCTGTACATCCCAATCAGGCAACTCATGCTGGGCACCAAATGACAGAAATACACAAACGACCTCCTGCAAAAAAACCCCAGTACGGCCAGCTGCTTCAAGCAAGGACAGCACTGCACTCCGCTGTGCCTTCTCCGGAGTTTCCACGTAAGGCTGTCCCTTCTCTGTAGCTATATGAAGAAGGGGCCCTGCAGAGAAGAGCTTCGGCGCACTATGCTGATTCAGAGAATAAATCTGCGCAGGGCATGAGGCAAGGATCGAGTGAAGACAGGATGATATGTAAGTAACGACTGCCACATTGCAGATGCATGGCAGGTCTGAAGCTGCAGTTCCAAATCACAGCAGCGGAGCCTAGCTTCTGAGGATTTGTTTTTATACCTACAGTCTGGATTTATAATGTACCTCCTTATTTAAAAATAATTTTTAAAAAGTGTCTTCTAAACATCTGGCCTTGTATCAATGCTAAAACATGCACGAGCAGCTGCATTTAAATCCTTAGCCTGCAGTCCAGCTCTCTACCAAAAATAATTGATAGCAATAGCAGGCTGTCACGACGCATGCAACATACACTCACCCAACGGCTTTGACACATTTTCTCTTCAGTACAGTAACACAGAGACTTGGGTCTCTGAGGCTCAGTTTCAGATTTTGGAGAAGAGCAGCCAGTGGGAACAGTGTGTGTGCCTGTAATCCATCCCAGGCTTTCTCTCCTCTCCAAATGCCCCTGCTCCTCACGCTTATATCCTACTTTCTCTACCACCTGCTCTTCCTATAGCTATCCCAGCTGCCTACACTCCAAGTCCTTCTTCACCTTCTTATTTTCCCTACTCAGAGATTCTCCTGAGCTTACGCTTTACATTTTCTTCCAGCTCCTCCTTCCTGTGTTTCTAACCCTCTGAATTTGAATGTGCTGTTTCTCCCCATCTCCTTTCACATTCCACATTCAGCTAAGGGTGCACACCAGGCTGCTTGCTGCCTTTAGCCGCTGTGTTCTTCAGCACAGAGGCCAGATTATGAAAAACTTCTCTGCTTTTGTAGCAGACACTCCTAGCAGCTGCTATGCAATTATTAGATGCCACATGCTTTTATAAATTATATTCAAGTGTATTTTGCAACTATCCTGTATTTTGCAACTATCCTGTATTTTCAGATTGCTCTGAAATTTAAAAGGTAATTACACAGAGGTACAGAACTGGCACAAAAGAGTTGCTCCTAGATGTAAGTGGTTGGGCCAAGGCTCACTCATCTTATGTGCACCCAGCTAAGTCTCCCTTACATCCTACAAAGACTGACAGATACGCAGCCCATGTGCAGCAGTCCCACAGTCCAACAACAAAACTTTCCACATCTTGATTTAATTACAAGGTAAAATTCTATACAATAATACAAGGTGATGAAGGGTTAACTTCAATACACATTGACCGCATTTGAGAGCATCTACCTACATTATTTGCAAGCTTTATTTTTGGCACCTCAAAATGAATGTGTCAAGCTAATGATATCCTGAGAAGGTCTTAACATTTCAAGTGCAGTGGGAAGTACAGCACTGCTAACACCTGCAGCAGGTGGTGACGCTCCCGATAAGCCAGTGCTGAACCACTGCGCGTCAGAGTGCAGTCTTTTGGATAACACAAGCAGAGTGCAGCTCTTCTTAGCAGTCATTCAGGGGCCTGCAGCTCGCTTCACAGTGGGAGTTTTGGACTTTGCTTCGTGGCCATGTTCCAATTCAGGCAATTGCATCTGAACCGAGTGTCCTCTGCTGCTTCTGTTGGACGAACACATAAGCGCCTCACTATTAAATGACACTAGCTCTCGAGTGACTGTGATACATGTTGACATGTCTGATGACAATGCACAGCAACACGTATGTGCAGCAAGTATCAATTACCATTCTGCCCCTAAACCTATTGTCAAGATTAAACTAGATAAGGCATGTTGTGTCAATGGGAATAGCATGGAAGGACAACCCCGATGCAGCCGCATCTACTAGACAAAACTTTGCACAAGAACAAAGCTGTCTGTACAAGACAGGAGGAGAGAGGTAGAGGAGCCTGCCTGCCCACCCCTACAATCAACAAGAAAGAAGGCTTAAGCTAGAAGATGAAAAGCAACGCTTTGTTTTAAGGCAAGCAGCATCCCCCCTCAAAAGGCTGAATTTAGGTGGAAGATTTATGTCTTTCAGCACAGTGAAGGTCTGTGGGATGCAATATTTTTTGCGGGGGGAGGTCATAAAGAACATAAAACCCCTGTAAACACACTCTAGGTTTCACAAAGTTTCAGATTGGTACATCAGTACAATAGAAACTTCCTTCTCCCCCTGCCATTTCTTCCCCCTCCCCCATCTACAGCAGGCCACCAGTACTGCACTGGGAGACTGGAAGACAAATGGGCAGCTGCCTCTAGAGGCAATTGTGAGGAGACTAAAGATCAACTTGCAGCTGGCACTTCCACCCCCACCTCTCCGTAATACTTCAGTCCACTTGCTGCCAGACAAGGATCACAAGTCAGCTCCTAAACATATTCTCCTTGAAACAATAGCTATAGCTCTCTACTGCAGCTATACGGCTACTCAGGCTCCACAGGACACGCTGCAGTTATGAAAACAAAAGGACCGATTTTAACCCACAGCAGCCCAACACCAGAACAGAATGATGGAATAAGCATGCACTAAAAATACTATGCTAAACCTGTGAGATTAGTAAAGCTAATTTTGATACGAAACAGGCATGAAGTCAGTGCTGTAATAAAAATCTGCAGAAGGAACAAACAGAAGTGGTTTTGAGGATACGTGGTAAAGCAGATGGCTTTTGCATAAACCTTTTCAGTTACAACAGGGTGCAGTTCGATACCACAGCATTGCAGCACTAACTGGAGGCAAAAGGCCCAATTTAGCCTTTGCAAATTAACTTTACCAGAGCTGCAGGAGCAGCTCCTTCAATTCCGAGTGGCCACCACTCACTGAAACTCCTGAGTTCATAAAGGTGGAACTCCAGCACTCATCTCTCAAGGACATTTCAGGAGGTCTCTCTAGAAGGAAAAAAAGCTTCCTTTTGCAAAGACAACAACTCAGCTTACACCAAACTCAAACTTTAACTTTTCTGACCTAAGTGCTGTCACACGATAAAGAATTCAAAGAGGTAAGAAAGTGTATTGGAGATTTCTCAGAACTAGATGTTAACTGACAATCTGGTGGTGACTACCGAACATTAAAGAGCTGTGCACATAGTAAAGGTTAGACATGCAGAGTCTCTGCCCACGAAAAACACCCCTTAAGAAATATCAGCACCCAGAGCATGTCTTACCTGCAGACAGTCCACTGATATCCTCTGAAGAGACGTTGCTGAAAGAGCTACAGTGCAAGCTAACATGTTAGGAAACTTAAGCAAATGCTACACTTATATTTTTATTTCTAGCTAAGAAACACGCAAATCCAGTTGTCCTTTCTTACTGCACCAGAACTTGTTTCCTTACAGTTCAGCATTGACAATTACTTTGAAGAAGTCCCTAACCCAAAACATCAATGTCTTGAGCCACATTGCCCTACAAGCCAGAAGGCAAGCTGGAGAAAGAAATAAAAGAGTACATCATAACACATTCAAAGAAACAGGACAATCGAAGAGAAGTCTACTACTCCTTCTCCAAAACCCTGACAGGTGTGTTTTGTGGGACTATTCAACACAAATCAGAAGCTTCTACTGTTAATGCTGTGCATCAATTCTACCATTGACAGAAAGGTGAATAATGTATACATTCTGTACAAAAAGATAGCAGACTATATATGTAAGTATCTTTTAAATTATTTTATTTTGTGTAAGCTAAAAGGAAATTTACACACTTAAATCTCAAAAGACCTTGGGCATGCACATTGACCTTTTTAGAGGTTCTTCTACATAGCTCTCTTTTTTCCATAGGAATTTCCCCAGACATTTACAACCCATAGTTTTTACTGTATATACAGCCTAAAACCATAGCAATCTATGATTATGTCAATTTTACACTGTGCAAAATCAAACAGGAATAGTGGTACAACAGAACATAAAAATTTTTAACAGGTAAATTTCATTGTAAGACATTCATATAGTTTTGGTCCTTCTTTTCCAAATCAAACTGATTAAGAGCAGACAACCTTCTAATGACTCCAAAAAATCAAGTGTTGAGACAGTGATCCATAACTGGAACAAGAAGTTACTGACAGTATACCTTTCAAAAGGCTATATAGTGACAGAGCCATACTACTGAAGTTTAAGAACATAAAAACTAATCAGCCAACCAATCAACCAGGGGGAGGGGAGCGGAGAGGGGAGAAGAAAAGGAAAAAACACATCTTAAGCTTGTTAAAACAGAAAAGAAGTTACTGGGTTTTAAAGAAACAATAACTGACAACACGCAAAGGGACAATGTAACCTTTTGGTTTTCTCCCAGCAACTCATATTTTAACATATGCAGGAAAGAAAAAGATGATCAATGCAATCTGCAAACCTTTAAGGGGGACTTCAGAGATCGTGAAGATTGAAGTTTTCATTATGTATTTCTAGGATTTTTTTTTTTAAAAACTTTTTAAAGTTTTGTAAGAAGGACACCACCAGTGTATTTCACAGAGACATAAATGTATACACCCCAGCACAACAAAAAGAATAGATCTTCAAAAAGATTTACCCCCAATTATTTACATTTTTCTCTAATATAAATTTAGGACTCCAGTATGTAAATAAATATACATTACTATGTATACCTTTCTAGTGCTGCTTACCAACAAATCATCTGAACTTGATTTTTTTTTAATTAAAGCAAGATTGCTTTTTATGACCCACAGGGGGGAAGAAAAAAAAAATCAATAGAAAAGGTCCAATTCACATCACTTTAGTCTACCTTTTCTTGGCAGCTTGTTGAAGGTGTTAATGTGGCTGGGAACATCAACACCTTGGCATGCATGAAAGTTAAGTCAGGAAGGCTAGAAATCACCTTGGCAGCCTCTTCACTAAGGTGTTCTTCCTTCTTAGGCTTCCTGTTGAGAAAAGAACAAAGTGCATTAATCCAGTACCTGATATTCCCTTGGATTACGGAAAGAACTACTGATTGAAGCAACATTCTGGCAGTTTGTCTCCCATTGACAGGCACTGCTGTAAGCAACTTGAAGGCAGTCTAATGTTATAATACCTATCTGCCTACCAGCAAAATGTTAACACAGAAAGTCAGCAAAATGTCCCCAAATATTGTTGCAACAAGGGAAAAAAAAAGATTTCCTACTCAGATGCTAATTTTTAGATATTTTCCTTTTTTTGGCAGGTTCCAGTGTGCCATTCTAGGACTACTCACTTGAAGAAACAACCATGCACATATTCTAGGGATAAGACAATAGGAGTATTAGTTAAAGTTTTAGTTAAAGCCTTAGGTTAAGCTACCTAAATCCAGTATAATCTTTCAAAATAAAATGTAAAAATCTTGAAAGGACATTAAGAAGTTCCTAACTTAGTTCTTAATACTTTTAAAAGAAAAAGAAGGTATTTATGCTGTGTTTCCGACATGATAGTACTCAGATTAAACATCATATGGCTCTACATCATAATCCACAAACCCTTTTAACCCCTGGCATTCATCAGCAGCAAAAGGTGTCTCACAACTTGTAGCTACTTGCCTTGAAGTGCAGTACTATGTGTAGCCATAATGATACACACAGCAGTGTGTTTACTTTGTCTTTTGCATTATTCACAAGAACTATGGAGTGCAAATCAATACAGAAGTCTGAAGGTCATGTCGCTTGATTCTTACTATTATGCACGAAACTCACATTTCCTAAGTAAAATGAAGACTGGCTCAGGCTGCTACAGAAGATTCCTCTCCGCTGCCCAAACACACACACTTTACAGAGGTCTGGCTTGTGTTGAAGAATGCTGCCTATTACTAGAAAAATTGAGTACTGCATCAAACATTGTTCCAGTTCCAAAAAAGCACCTGCTGCACCCTGTAACAACATTAGAAATTCTAGCTAAATAAGCTCCCTCATCTTTGGGGCAATAAGCTGAGTCAAAAGGCTTGAACCAAATAAACTGCCTTTCCCTAGAAAACTTCAGAAATTTCCCTTCTAGATCTCATCTTAGCTATAAACTTTAAACCCATGAGAGGGCAATTGCCACTCTGATCACAAAGCAGCACTACTTATACTTTCTTTTGTCAGCACCCATCAGGATTGTCTCCTGAACTGATCAGAGATCAGGGGAAAGCATCGCTTCAGCAGCTAGGAGGAAGAGAAAAAAAGAGCTGGAGTCAAACTCATCCTTGACATCACTGATCACTGTGTTGACAGTGAACTATCACTTTAGTTTGCTACTTGGAATCTCCACTTGATGAAGGATCTCTAGATGAGGCAGCCTAGATATTAAATCTGACTTTCCTTCACTAGAATAGCAATATTTTCTTTTCTCTGCTGCAGAGGAATTTCATGAGCCACTGACTAGGCAGATTACCAAATTCTGGAGGATAAACAAAGCTGTGTGCTGGATTTACTGAAGGCAGAAGCAGAGAGCCAGTATGTGCCTCCTTCTCTACCAACTTCACAGTCAGTCCTCCTCAGAGTGCAAACAGAGCTATCTCTGAGCTGTTGAAATGTGGTTGTCACCCACCACTGTGTTATCAGTATCTGGTGCCACTATTAGTAATCACTTACCACAAGCCTCTTAAAGGTACAAACTCCTGGTGATCAAGGACTTACAGCTAACAAAGGAGTGTTTGACAGAGGAAGACAAAGGAAGAAGGCTGACTCAGAGATCTGCATTAAAAGGAGTTCCTGTAATTGTTAATCAGGCACCGAAATGGAGCTCACACACTCCTTGCTATTTATATGCCTCTTCCTCCTCTGCTCAACTGTGGCATGCTAAGAAATGGAACCGCTGTGTCCCAGAGGCAGTGCTGCATTTTATCTGGTGATCCTATGGAGGACCTTTATCATAGGATGATGCTATTGTTCTTGCTGCACTATCTGGTCTCTGCAACATCACCACAGAACATGCACACCAGTGAGCACAGCCAGATGTGAATCTCGCCCAATTACAGAATGCTCCCTCCTGGCTGGAGGCCCTTTGCAATAATTCAGCTACTTATGTGCTCCATAAAAAGTATCTATAAAGAAGGACAAGCTAACACACTTACACAGCAGATGTTATTTAACTATGACCAAGTTACAGATACAGATACAATCACTTGGCAATAAGTGTCAAAACCTTTTATTAAAATCAGGTCAGTGTAGAGAAGGATGAGAGAGCCTAAAGTCTCCGTTCCTCAATGGAGAGGGGCAGGTTCCTCTGAAGACAATGAAACTGGACACTGCAAGTACGATTTCTGCACAACAGTCAGCACATTTGGTAGCAAGTATCACCAGGGCAAAACCTAAAAAATTACTCACAAACTCTTACTAAACTTAAAAGACAAAGCAACATCACCACTGCAGACTGTTTTTACCCTTAAAACTTATTACAAATCGCATAATAACTGTGATGCCTTTTGATAGAGGCAAAAGAAAAAACCATGTTAGGTCCATTAATTTCAGTCACCACTTTTGCTGAAGATGTTCCCACTGTCAAGAGATTCTTTTGCCGAGCCTTGGTCTGTGGAAGGCTGTTATGGAGCTTCTATTCATGCACTCTTGAATTTCTAGCTACTGTGGCTTACAGAATGGGCACCCAAGTGGATTCTCAGTGGCAGCTGTACTACCTCTGTCTCCTTTGGAATCAGAACTTTTTATTACTAAACCATTAAAGGACCCAGCTCTGGCTCAAAACAGGTATTAAAACTACCTTTTCTAGAACACACTGCCTCTATCACACTTGTCCTGCTCTAGGTTACAGTTCCTCTCAAGACAGAAGGGATGCCCTTAGCCAAGAAAATAATTGCAAGTCCCTCTACCTGTTGGCATGAAGTTTCCTTTTCAAAGGCACGTTAACACTAAGCTGCAAAAAATTAGCCAGGCTGACAGGCAGAAAAGTTGCTGGAGGAAAATTTAGCAAGAAATAGGGAATGCTTTGTCAATGTGTCACTGACACCTCACTGTTCTGTTTTGCCTTCCAAACCCTTCCTGGAGCGCTCAAATCTTTCAGGACTTCAGTCACCTCTCATGTTTGCAAAGGGTTTTGTGGATAGCACCAGCAAGGCCAGGCTCTAATAGCAACAACGAGCTGATTAGAGAAATGCACTTTCAAAATCACTGTGTAATTAAGACTTAGCCTGCTCCATCCAACACTGCCGACAAGGAGTATTTCCAGTTTAAATGAGGGTTTTGGCCACTTCTTGGAAAGGTATCAGTGCTCTGCTTTCCTTCAAAAAGACAGCAGATAAACTTTTGATCTCTGCCAATTCTATGGAACTGGGCAAGGCCGCAGATTCTCTCTCAGTGGAATGTTGTACTGGATCCCTGACCTTCAACACTTACTGCTGCCATCAAGGTTTCAGGCTCAAGCTGACAGGGAAGTTTCCCCTCCTCTCCCAATACTTTCTTTCTGAAAAAATAACTTTCCAGCTTCAAGAGATCAGTTTTCAAGCAAAAGATGGAGCTATTTCAGACAAAGATGACTCTTCACATGGCTTCCTACAGCTGAACAATGGTGTTTTCACTCTAAACTTTATCATCAAAGATCCTGAGTTCAGACAAGTTACAGACAGACATAGGATAGCCTTAGCACAACTGAAGTTGTCACTGGCCACATCTTCCCTAATCAGTTACCACGAACGGCTAGTAGTCTCCACTTTGGTGCGTGAATGCCTTCCTTGTTGAGCTGGCTGGACCCAGACACTCCTATTTTAAAGTTTCTGGTTCATTAAGAAAGAATTAAGAAAAAATTTCAAAAGAAAAACAATTTTATTAGAAAAAGCTAACATACTGCAACATGTTTGGTATGCTGCTGAGATAAGACCTTCTTGTATCTCTAAAGGTTTCTAGCTTGAAAAACAGAAAGAGAGACTGCTCTTCTTTTGGAGAGCATGAAATCAAAAAAGAAAAAGCACTTGAAATTTGAAAAATTCAGAGTTGATAAAAGCATACAAAATGTATCAAACACTGAGAACAGCTGCTTTAAAACAGCTAATCCTTGTGTGTGTCTGAACTTAACCACCAAGACTGAGGTCCCCAGCCTCTCTCTACAGCCTGATGTACTGCTACAGCACAGATCTAGAACCTCTTCCTATCAGTAAGCAATGCTCTCCAGAACATGGGAAGAACTTTGACATTGGGACAAAGAGCTTTAACAGTGCAAGTAAGATATTTCAAGTGCACCACGGAAACTTTGGAAAAAACCCAAACCCCTCATACAGAAGGGTATGAGAAAAAATACAGAAAAACAAAGGTCAACATTCATTTATGCAAAGCAGACTTCCCTCTTCCTTTGTAAAGAAAAAGTAAGCTAAGACATCTTCAAGCTAGCAAGCAGGTACAAATCCATGAGTAGAGATAAAATAAAGATACATCTGGAGTTTGTATGTCCTGCTGTGAATTTGTGGTTACTTTTAAATTAGACTTAGAATATATTACAGAAATATTTCAACTGTAACTATGTTTTCTAGTTTGTGAAAGTCAAACTTCCCCATTAGTGTATCTTCAGAAAGAGTATATGCACTCCATGGGTAGAAAAACAGTCAATCCAAGAGACAAGACACAAAAATCAGCATTGAAGTGTGGAGTTCCCTCTACTGGTTCTCCCTTGAAATTTCATGGCTTGTTGATCTTTTTATTTACTGTTCACTTTGAACATTTTCACAAAAACTAGCAAGATAGCTGACTTTTTCAAGAGCCCTTTTAAAACATAGTTTTCTCAATGAAAGAACATCTCCCACCATTACAAATCACTACATTTGCCACAACTCTTCCACTGTGCCTCCTCTCCAAGTGCTATGCTGCATAGAAACACATTTAGAGTGCTGAATAAAAACCCTAAAGCTCACTTATGAGTGAGGATACGTTACTATCTATTAGTTGCAAAGCAACTGATATTGTTGCATGTTGAGGCATGCACTTCCTCAAGAATAGAAATGTTTTACTTGGTCAGAATCACTCAGCGATTCTTTTAATAGGCAGACATTAATTACATGTTAAGACAGTCCACGATCCTACTGCTGGCATACACATTCAAAAAATAAACCCAAAGAATACAAGCTTATAGATGGAGAGACTATTCTGTACACATTCAACAGGACAGACTTCAAGATATTCTACACCTAAAGCCTTCATACAGGTTCTACCTGCAAAAAAAGTAGAGAAGAACTTCACACAAGATCCATGAAGCAGAAAACACATCCTAAACCAACTACATGCTCGTTCCTTAACTTGCAACAGCAAAATGAATCTTATGTTTTGTCGCGAAGTTTTCAAAGGTGTTATGGGAAGGGAAAAATACTGTCATAATTATTAGTTTTATCATTTTACTTGTGGAATATTCTATATCTATAAATTACACAGAGGACTGATGAGAATCTTCTGTCAAAGTCCTACATCACTGAACTGTGTGGTTCGGTATAGCCTTCCCTTCTTAGGAATCAGCTCTTTTCTTCAGAAAGTCGCTTCTTCCAGTTCAGTCTTTGGCTCTAGCTTTTCCACTCACATCCTAGTGATCTTTTTCTTTCAGCTCATGAACCGTTTCCCATCTTATTTTAGAGTTCTATGATAATTTAAAAGATAAACTACAGTACTATGAATTTAATATTTAAATTTAATTATTAAACTTTTGATCATTCAAGAACTTCTGACCTAAAATAGCACACACATTCCCTCCTCACATTTCATGCCACTCTCTGAAAAAAGGAGAAAAAAGTGCAACAGAGTATTTACCTTGTGGACGTGCTTGCCTTTTCCACTGTGGACATGAGTCTTGCAAACGCATCCGTCACTCTGTTGTTTGCATTGGAAGTTTCCAGTTTTGAGGTTGTCAATTCATACAACTCGGGATCCACACCTTATAGTATAAAATGATAATCAGTGATGGTTGGAGGCAAGTCTAACCACAACTAGCCACAGACCAACTTGCTAGAGACTGTTTTCTGTAAACATCTGAATAATTTACAATGTCAAGATACACGAAAATAACATGACAGAACACGTCTGCATTTCTGAAACACTGTCCTCTCTCCCCACCCTTTTTCAGTAGCTTTTGTAGTTGTACTACAAAACACACACACATTGGATCAAGTCTGGCATACGAGGTCTCAGTCTAAGAATAAGCAAAACAAATTTGATTTACCTTTTAGAGTGAAAGACGTGTAAAAATGTCAGCTGTGTTAAAATGGATTGTTTCAATTGCTGTAACTCAACTGTTTGTATTAAAAGAATGCTGCATGTTAACAGGTACCAACTCTTTAACGAGAGATTACACACAACACTGGCATGCATTAGAGTGCATTTAGTATCTTGCTTTTCACAAGTGGTTGTGTTAAAAAGTTTTTAAGTGAGGAAAAGCAGCTTTTATGTTAGATACAAGTGGACTGGCATTAAAAAAAGTTACATACTAATATGTTATGATGCTACCAAAACTTTTAGTCCATGCTCCTTATTCATCTTTCAAGTATTTATAAAGCATCAAGTATCTGTATGTTTCAGCCTTGATTTCCCAGCTTCAGATCTCTTAAGTCAGATGCTGAGTTTTGACATCACATATGATGTGAATGGATTTCAAACTTCATGAGTAGAGGTCATTCTGAAAACAATGCAAACAATGGAAACCTGCATCCAAAAAAATACGTACATATGGGTGAAAACCTGTTTAATGTCAAGCAACACATCTCAGTAGGAAGTGGCTCTACAGTTTCCAGATATTAAGTATGTTTTCTTTAAAAAACTCTCTAGGAATTAGAATTATCAAAATAAATCAAGAGGAAAGACTGTTACAGCACATTTTGTTGCTCAGAAGCATTTTAAATTGGTGATATCCCTCTAGCTACAGTTTCAACTATTTCATGCTTCATGGGTTTAAATTAAATGTGCATATGTGCCTTCCACAATTATAAATATTTTTCAAAAACAGCATAGAATTTTTGTACAGAAGCGTCATGTGTTATAGACACCTGTGTTCTAAACAAGGGTAACACTAGTGCCAGCTGGTTTGGACAACACAGAAGCATTTCCTACCACTGTAGAATACTTGGACCCGATGGTCCCATGTAGCTACCCAATAAAAAAGCAGCATTTATCATCTGATGTGCTGATGATTTTACCCAGTTCACTTGCCCGGATCAAGACATTTCTAGAAGTACTCCCAAAATGCCGAAAGATTACAAAATTAAAAAAAAAAAAAAAGCCTGCACCTATTGCCCCACCTCTTCAACCCAGTAACTGCAGTGCTATGTGCGCAAACAGATGAGGTCAATAATCCTCATGCCTGCTTTGCACGAACTCTCCCTAAGCAGTGTCTTGACCATTCATCATTTGTGCACAAGCTAAGTACTCCCTCATTGTTAGGAAACCAAGCTGACCAAAAAGTAAAATTAAGAAAATCATCTGGTTAAGCTGCAGGAGGTGCGGGGGGCAAGGAAAAGATTTACTCCATTTAATGTGAGTTGATTTTAAATTAATCAGCTCTCCTTTCAATGTACATCTTTTTAAGTCTGGATTTTCAAAGTTAATTTTGTCTAGTTTCACATAAAACATCAAAATATGTAGTGTCCTGAGACCAGTATACCAAGACTTTAACTATTGTCAGATGTTTACAGAACTTGGAAATAGGAAAAAGCCCAATTATTCCATAAAATGTCAACTTTCAATCAGGGAAAGGAAGACTTGAAATAGACTTTGACTTGCAGAAGCCTGCGAAATCCCATTAAGGTACAAATTGTAAAACCAATTGAAACGAGGAGTCCTTTGACATGCAACTCTGCAACAAATGTTAAATGCAACCTTATAAGTTACATCGTTTAGATATTCACATTTATGGTCCTGAACTCATTTTCATTGTAGTGTGATGTCACTGCTCAGTTCACTGTTCTTTAGGCACCTCTTACTCAGCTACATTTACGTTAAACTACTAACATGAAAAATAAAACAATACACTAAATCTGTGGGAAGATGCTAGAAACTAATATCTCCCTGTTCATGATGTAGAATGCAAATTTTTATAAAAAAGTTATTTTGGCTACTGATAAAAATCACACTGAGAAGAATACAGCGTAGATCTACAGCAGGTAAAACAAGTCTTCAGAGAAAGAACAAACTTCTACTACTGATAAAAGTTTCTTCTTGAAGCCAAAATATATAACAATTTGTCTTTCAATTATTTTATTTATTTTTAAGAGTTGCACATTCTCCATTTGATTCAAATGATTAGAGAATATTTAAGGAAAGCACTGCAAAACCTTAATGAGATATTGAAGGAAAGTTAGCCAACCAAACCCCACACAAAGCTCCTAAACACACACACAAACACACGAGCTGCAAGCCAAGAAACAAATGACTTTCCCAGAAACAAGTCAGGAGGAAAGAAAAGCCAAAACAAACAAACAAAAAAAACAAACCAAAAAGAATAAGCACTATAGGGCATACCAGAGAAGGTGATAATACCTGTAACTTGATGAAACAGCAACAACAACACGAAAAAAAAAATGCAATGGAAGGCTAACAGAGTATCCCTCCAGTAATCACGTCAAGTGTGCACACCATCAAGACACAAGAATGTACCCGACTGCACGAGCAGTACACGTAGTGGGTACTGACAACTTTTATGTCGATAAACTTGCACACACTTACAAAAGAATCTGTAAGACTCGAGCATCTTGAATTTGCTACCTATCCCTTCCACAACAAACCTGCCATCTTTCATCTGATAATGACGTTTCTCAAGGGTGGAATAAAGAGACATTTGGAATGTGATGCCATAAAATTGCCTTCAATGACCAGATTTCAAAACTAAAAAAGCCAGTTTTGAAAAGAAAAAAATACAATAATAATAAGTGCTTATTTGAAGTGTGGGAAACCCCTAATCCTCTTAAAAATTTATTTTTTGTAAATTAAAATCACTAAGAGGAAAAAACCCCTTCCTATGAAGGAAGTGATTATCATGGCTTCAGGCATCACATTGAAAAGAGTATTTGCCTTATGTACTTAACCTATGCACTGGGATAAATCCCCAAAACATCCCCTTAAATTCCTGCAGAAATTTATTTTAAGTGTTGGCTTTCACAAGCTCACACAAAGTACTCAGAGCATGTCAAAACCATGCGATAAATGAATTCAATTACTTTCACCTATTACTCAATGGAGAGAGCAGTGTTTTCATCTCTTTTTAAGCGAATAAGTTGCAGTTAAAGTGTCTTGGTTTTATAATTAATATTCATGTTTGTGGATCAGAAGTTCATGCAACTATCCTTGTTTTCTATTATGAATGTTGTTAAAACACTTTTTTCACTTTAGCATTAATATTAGTAGTACACACGTTAAAAATTTACAACCTCCTGGTAGCAGCAAACATTAGTGGGGTTGTCACATGTTAAGCCCCATAACTTCATATTCACACAAAACTTCCAAATAACATCAGAATCCCGTAATTTGGAGACATTCAGAAGAGAGAACAAGCCTCATTTTTTGGGTGTAGTCACATCTACAGCATTTTTCATTTTTTCTTAAGAGCTTAGAAAATCTCTCATTCAAAATTTCTCATTTGAAACAAGTGTTTTAACATCTTCTTTGCAAGAGCATAAGAGCCATTCACTCCTTCAGCATGTGACAAATACAGAGCTGACAGTACCTTTCAAATACTTTGCACTTGATACAAAACATCAGAAAACAGAACAAAGATTAAAGGAAAAACGCAGTAGAAAGACATTTTAGAGAAATGCAATGTAAAATTTATCCTTGTTTATAGGAAAGTCAAGTGATGTGCTCATGCTTTTAGTAAGTTGTTATAATATTACATTTGTGGTTTTAACACTCTGCTGACCTGGGATTGTGGTGGTGCTGCTAGAGCTACTGTCATCCACGGGCCCAAAGAAATCAAGGTTCAGAAGAGTGGAACCTCCACTAGCTTGAAATTCAGTGACCGTGTTGGTAGGCAGCCATATAGAAGGTAAGCCAAGGGAGGGGTTTATGTGTAAAAAGGGGTAAGACACACACTTGAACATGCAAGTTATAATTAGTACTCAGTACACAATTTAAAAATCGACATGAAAACAATGCTTACAATATTAGTTTGTACCTTCTAAAATGTTAACAACTTAATTCAGTGCACACTTCCTCATGTACAATGCAGCAAGGAAATCAACACTAGTAACTTTAAAATAGATTATTTATTTCAGTCTAAAAATGAAAGAGAACCAGCACGACCCAGAGAGAAAGATGTGACCAGTTAAAGGGAAACAATATATAGGTCAATTGATAGTTAAAATATAGTGGGCTTTTTTTCCCCTCACTGAAATGGAAAGCCATTCTTTCATTAGGAAGACTTAACAGATCCCCAAATAGCAAAGAACCAAAAAAAAAAAACAACCTTTAAAGTTTTATTTAGGAGCTTTAAGCTATTAATCAGCATTATCTTAAAGCAGTGTGAACATAGGGTAACAAACACCACTCTTGTATCCAGTTCCTCACTGGTAAATTATACTGTTCCCCTTTAGTTCTAAAACAGAAATCAAATCAAGATACATTTTAAAGAAGTTGTTTGTTAAAAAGAAAGCATAATGATTTACTGAAGTAATAAGACACCAGACAACAGCAAAAGGGTCCATCCAGGCTTTCCTTCAGCACCATGATATTGCTATCCAAACTCTTACATCCCACATGTTCTGAAACAACACCAGTGCAGCAAGAGATGCAGTTTATTTTAGCCTGCTTTTGAACAATTTATGTGTCATGAATTAATTGCTGTTAGCAGGTTCCTCATAAATGTATTGGGTTTTTTACAGGTTTTAGTCTGTCAATCAAACAAATTTCTAAAACCTGTTTTGTTTCCTTTGCATGCACTTACATTTCTGAGACTGGAGGCGGTGGCACAACTCACTTTGCTATTAAAATAGACATAGGTGAAGGGTCTTTTACGTGATAACTATATACATTTACAGATACAAGTAAGTTTGTAGCTACCTCTTCAGTTTAATATATTAGCTATAATTAGTGTAAGCAAAAGTGATAACACATGAAGTAATTTTTGAAATATAAAATTATCTCTAAATTTGAAAACTTTCAGCTCAAGAACTGTATCTTTTGCAAACAGTTTGTGGTTAAAATATTGTGCTTTGAAGTAGCCACTATACACAAGTTTGTCATTCAAAGGATGTCTACAGACATAGTTCACTGGTGAAAAATACTTTTAAGAAGTAAAACTCATCAATCTAAAATGCTAATTTCTTCAGAGGTTCATTATAATCTGCAGTTATACATAATGAAGTGTTAATATTGCCACTGTGTCACTAGATATGTCAGGAATCTAAAATAATACTTAGTATTTTTCAGACTACATAATACTTCATGTAGGGGCACAGTTAATCAGAAAGAAAGCCTGAATTTCCAAAGTTAGGAGTAAGAAATAAATATTATATATATTTTTGTATATATGTGTCTGTGTGTGTATATTTAAAAAATTAATCAGCAGATAGATGTTTGTCTGAACTTTGTAGCTTTCTTATCTCTAGCTCTGGTGCTAGAGGCTCTACGGAGAGACGTACCATCTAAAGGGTTAGTAAGGCCACTGCTACTCCAGTCAAACTGGACAGGTGGTAGAGATTCCTAGAGTTGAAAAGTCAGAAATCAGATTTTATAGTCAGTTCAGGTTACAACAATGCAAAGCAGTTCAAACAACAGATTCTTTAGTATCTAAATACTAAAAAGACAACTGAATGAGCAAGCCCCAACTTTGGAAGGTACATATTTTCATAATATGCACTAAAGATTCAAAGTAGATTTGTTCTACCACAGAAAGTCTCATTAAATTCTGAACAGTATAGATTAGGTAACTTCTAACTCAAACAGGATTTGCAAATTAACTAAAACATAGGAATTGCATAAAAAACCTTAAGGCATAGTTGAAAGTTAAACTACTAGTACTTTCATGGAAGACTAGGCATTTTGCATAAAAAGTTACATATACACAATTATAGGGCAAATTTAGAATAGGGTTATTAGTGAAAGCTGTCTGTACATCCATGCTTTGTAATGATTATATACAAAATCAGTTATTTATCATCAAATAGCCCATGAGTCTTTTGTCTTGTTTTGCTTTTAAGAGACAATAATCTCCGCATGTGAGGGACAAACTATCAACACCCTCCCTACACCATACCCTTTAAAAAAAAAAAAAAAATCTGCGACTTATTATCCTTTAATGATTAACTTGTTCCAATATATAACAAACCACTGGTAACAATGCTCGAACAAGAGCAGCATGGAAACATAGACTCCTTCTGGGAGCCCATCCTTGCCTTTTCATTTCCTCTCGTTAAGTCTTTTGCACCCACACAGGCAAATCAAGCAAGCAGCAGGGACCATGCTTTACAGGGAAAGTGTGTTCAGGTGCAGTGTAACTTGCAAGTGCTGTCCTCCGATATTCTCGGGACACAAGAATGCAATAGTGATGGGACAGTGTCAGAAATAAGTTATCTTTCTACTTCTGTGCACTACATTTCTGCTCTTTCCCCAGTGCAGTCAATTGTCAGGAAGCACAGGTAAAGGATGTGCCTTCAACTTATAATGGCACAACCACACTTCTGGAAGAAAAGCAACATAAGTTCTCTGCAGCATTATTCAAAATGCATCGCTAGTTGTCAAGCTTCCAGTGGCTGAGACATACCTTCTCTTCGCTTTTCTAGAAAGTCAGGCCTTAATTATTTTTTTATTACTTTTAAAACTTTCAACTATCCGACACCGAAAATATATGCAGATTCAGGAATCAAGACTAGCAACCTGAGGTAGCTTTGTAGAATTAAGCTAACTGTAAGAGGCTTTTGCTAGGTGATAGATGTTTACAGAAAGAAAAATGAAGGGAGCTGGAGATTGCTGTATTTACTTACAGTAAATGCCTCACCTAGAAAAATCTTTCCTACCTAATGACTTGGAAATATTTCCAGTACTGAGCACAACTAGGACAGCATTCACTCCATGGAGCTTAAGAAGCTGATGCTACACTTTTTACTTTGCTTTGGTAATGAAATTACTGGCATTGAAATGATTTGCACAGAAACACAACGTTAGTGGTATGAAAGCTACACAAGTAATGATCACTATCATCATCAGTTTGTTTAAAGTTGGTCACATCTGAAGCATATTAACATTAAAAGAGCATTGTAAAAAAAAAAAAATTAAAAGAAGGAGGCAAGCATGACAATTTAGTAGCTTTCTGCCCTGAGGAAAACAAACTCAAATTGAAACAAAGTAGCTTCCTACCAATACTCACTTACTGCAGAAAACACCCACTATATTTTGTGTCAAAAGACTGAGTCGGGACTGATGAGCGTGACAGAACTGCATGGAAAAGGTGGTACCAATAGCTGGCTAAACTTTTCCTTTTAATGGTGACTCGATTCTCAAATTTGCCAAGGAGAGGACAAAGAATGTGATGAGTTCTTCCTAAAATGGGGAGGAAAAAAATCTGGTTCCAAATCAGTAAGAGTATACTAAGTATATTAGTCTGCTCTATGGGATGTGACCATTCTGCTGACTTCAACCACTTGCAAAAGAGCGGGGTGGAAAGTAAAGCAGACACCACCTGTACAGGATGCTGGCAAGCCCTGGTCTATAAAACAGCAAAGTGAAAGGAGAGGCCAGAGGCAAAAGCCAATAAAACATAAAGGAAAAGTTTTCTGTTTCTACTGACCTCAGCTCTAAGAAAACTAACTATACTGGGACACCTGAACACAGCATTGAAATCTCAGACAATGGGAACATGCCCTGCAAATGGGAATATAACGTTTTGTCTTTCAGACATTGCAAGATTGCTAGACTACTGCATTTACACCCAGTATTTTAACAACATGCTTTAAGGAAAAGCACCCAGTCTAGAAGAATACTCAGAGTAAGGGCAAACTGCTCTCACTCCTCCCTCCATCTCAGATTACAGGACATGGTACAGAAATGAAAAAGTATTCTCAGCTGTCAGAGTACTACTCTGAATGTTAAGGAAGTGAGAGAGAAGAAACTAGAATGCCTGCTGGGTTTACTGCATCGTATTTCACTTTTATCAAAGTGAGAATGTCTTCACACAGTAATTTTAGAATGGTATTATGTAAGAGCTTTTATAAGCCAAAGGAGTAAAATGCAAATGTTTGTCTCTATGCCAACAATTACCCAAAGAAAATTAAACAAAGAAAAAAAGAAATGAGCATCATAAACATTTCAGAAAAAAGTTTTCACGGAAATAGTTCATACATTTCATTGGGTTGGCAAAATTACAACAGTTCTCAAAATTCTTTTTCTCAGATGCCACATTTAAGTGACTGTCACATCTGACAGAACAGCAAGTTCTGCAATATCTCTTACCTGTATATCCTTCTCTCTTACTCTGTCCACAAAGCTACATATAATTCTTGGATCTTTCTCATATGTATAACTGGAGAGCAGTTCTATGATGGAGCCTTTGGCTGGTGGCCAATAATATATTAGTTTGCATCTGTCATTGTTAGAAGTCCTGATGGTCCCTTATGTAATTAAAAGCGTTTTTAAAGACTGTCACCCCATGGGGTTTAATTAAGGTTCAGTCCCCAATAGCCAGTGAGTGTAAGATACGTATTTCTAAGTTGATCTCTAATTCAGTAGCTTACATGCATGAAGATGTGCTGTAGTAGGCACCTGCTGAAAAGAATTACTGGTGATTTTCTTCTAGAAAGGTCTGGGTCACTGTAGATTTCTATTCCAATATAAAACTTAACCATCAAAACTAGGCAGGTAAAAAATCCCAAAGTTATCCTGCATGCTGGGACAAAGGTACCACCAGGTTCTACCAAAGAAACATATTCCCAAATAGAGAGAAGAGGATGCTTTGAAGCAATACCAAAAAGGCAGAAATATCTAGAGAACTTTTTGCAAAAACAGCCAAAGAGAAGAACGTAAATAAATTTGAAAGCAACAGTAGCCAGAGAACAGTATCAAATCAAGAGAAAGTAGTCAACATTAACTCCAGACAGCAGCCTTTTTAACAAGCACTAGAACATATTTTAATTGCACTGCCTGAAGACTTGGCCATGGTGCAGAAGCCCGCTATAGCAAGATGCTGTAAAACAGAAGAGAAGGGTACCTATCTCAGGTTTCACAATCAAAGGCTGCCTATTTGAGCAGCCACCTTTTCTTACACCTGATGCACCCTGGCAGAGACTTCTACTTCAGACCCGTGAATCCTTTGAGACACCATGCTTAGATAAAGGCAACAGTAATAAGGGGATTATTTAATATTCTGTACTGCCTTAAAGTTATGAGCACAGAGGAACAGAGAAATAAACCCCACAACTGTCAAGATAAAGAACAGATCAAAGAAGAATTAATACGCTGCCTTCAAATATAAAACAAAATAAGTCATCTTTATACAATAAACTAATGTGGTAGATCAGTCAGTAACTTAACTGGCTTGAGAGGAAAAATCATAATTTCAAAAACTTTATCCTTACAGCTTAAATGGCTCAGAGGGAAACTTGTCCCCTGTATTCCCACAGCCTAACCAAGCCAGTGAGATCCTCTGCAGGTAAGAAGGCCCAAACACACAGAGTTTGTATAATAACAAGGGAAAATTATTGCAGCTCATTTGCTGTTTTTTTCCTCATTCTTTTCATTTCTAATGCTCTCTATTTTACATCTCTGCATGCTTTCCTCCATTTGCCTACAACCAGAAAACTAAGGAGGCATGTCTGTGTTTTCACAAGTGTTCTTTACATTCATACTTCTGCATCACCACAGTCTTTCTTCCAAAGTCTTATTTCAAATGCATACAGACACTGATCTGTATGCAAGTCCCATAAATGCCAGGCTTTCAACAAAGCAGAACTCTTGTCCTTTCCTTAAGCAAAGCACAAGAAACTATTAACCAGAACCTCTCCTTTCAAGAAGAAAGCCAATATGCTGAAGTTTCTGAACATAACAATGACCAGTCATTATTGCCATTTGAAAATGGAGGAAATTGGAAGTTTTACCCAGTTAATGTGTAATTACTTAGTTAAACTTAAAGATACCTAAGTTGTTGTACCTAAGTTACCTGTGTTTAGAATAAGAAGCTTCAGAATCCACTAAAATTGCCTATATTATTTCCATTGCACATTTACCCATGTTTATAGCACAGTTCCTAATGAAATGTTCATCAAAGTTTGGGCACATCATCCTTAACACCACTACAATCTGGAATATTCCTAAGAGGCAGTCTGCACAATGGGAAGTGAAGCCGTATTCTCCCAAAAGAAAACAGAAGCCACCAAACATTAACAGAAGATGAGGTCAAGAAAGAAACAAGGTCTCTGAGGTAGAGAATTCATCATTCATGCCCTGAAACTTTCTGAATGTCACTTAACTGTGGCATTTTAACATTCTCAATGGTTAACTCTCAATGAGCTCTAACTCATCTCTTCCCCAACAGCTTATTTTAGTATTTGTCTTTTTGGATAAAATAACTTAAGGCCAGCAGTGCAGACAGATAGCACAGAAGCTCCTCATACGTACTTATGAGATGGCCTTGTCAGAACAAGGTATGGGACAGGATTATCTAACCGTAGCAAGTCATGGCAAATTCTGCTGCAGGAGTACCCAAAAGTACAAATTTATAATTAGAGGATTAAAAAAAAAAAAAAAAAAAGACTTCTATAAGTAGAGGTTCTTATTTTCAGCACTATGACTGCCAAGCAACTGAGAAAATGGCACATGTCAGAGACGCTACTGCTTCAGTCTCTTGCAGCTATCTATCCTATGTTTGGTACATGGTTTAATCTATCTTTTCCCCTCTGTAGAAAAATGGAACTTTGAATGCTGCAGAAAGCCAGTGGAATTTTCCTACTTTGTTCATACACAGAAATCACACAAGTGATTTCTTCAGCTCAGACTGGCTGCAACAATAATTATTGTTACCTTTTCTAATAGCCAGTTCAGCTGCTTAGTTCCACTATAGTCTTTGTAAGAAGCAGTGTGTGTATTACTATACAAAACCACCTCAGTTCTGAGCCCACTGACATACTGCTACTCCACAATTAAAATAAAATGTCTCCTCTGGTACAAGCACATCACAGTTATGTCACTATGGCGAGCAAAGAGCACAAGATCACTAACTCAGAAGTACCTAGTGTTAAGGTTAGGTGTAGTACAAGGATACAAGGATGATTCATTTTGGAATGCCTTCCATCAGAAGTTACAAGCATAGCTGGTACCTAAAGACACTGGGCACATTGAACAAGACCTGCACTAAGGAAGGACGCAGCTGACTCTCTGAATGTGTCGAGTACCACTTTAGTGATGCTGAAGACGAAATGTCTCTGCATATCCTATTAGCTAGTTGCCAGCCACACACATTGCAACATGCATGGCATTAAAGTGGTTTTCTAATACCGTAATATCAAAACAACAACAACAAAACAGAATTCACAGAATTTAAAAGCTTACTCCTAAACTCCTCTGAACTCATTTTGTATCAGACTCCTACAAATAAGCTCCAGAAAAAGCAAAGACTAAAAACATTAGCCAGAGGAAGGACAACTGTAAAGTTACATCTAAAATTTGTGGAAGTAACTGTCCACTGCCTTTTAAAGCAAATTGCTGTGTAACAGCAGATACCATCAGGACTCCTAAATGCTGGCCACCAACTGCTATCACAGGGACTTCATCATAGGGACTTCCTCCCAGTCACACATGAAAAGTAGATCCAAGAGCAGGACTTTAATCTGACACAAGGAACACCTGCCCTTTAAATACATAAATGTGTCTTTGAACACACCATCTAGATACTCTAAATATGAAGCAAGAGGCAAAGCATCCCATGGTTTCCCCCACTCTTTCTTTTCCTCTCCTCCCGTCTCTCTGTATTTTTTACCTGGAACTGATCAGATGTGCATGTGTTCATCTCTGGTGACACAGGAGGTGTCTGTCCTATGGAAGCTATTTTTTCTGCTGCAGATATTGGTTTCAAAGGTTCCTTGGTAGGCTCTAACATGCCCTAAATAAATAAAGCAGGAAATTAAGACCCCAATAATAATAATAAAAAAAAAATCACATGTGCACACAGATACATCTATTTCAAGAAATGCACACACAAAAAAACAGAAAACACACTACAAGGTAGAACTACCCCCAACTAGGGGCTTGGAGAAACCATATATCTGTGTGACACTTTCAGTGAGGAGGACAGAGGGAGATGAGGCAGGGGAGAGCATTATCCTGCTTCCTTAGGCCTAAGAAACATTTTAGAGCCAGTAACAGAAACCCAGGTGCTTGGCTGGAGCTTGCTTTCAACTTTCAATAATGTAATTTAAGCCAGAGGAAACAGTTACTTGATAAGGTGACATCTTCTCCTCCTACATCCTATCACAAAGGTAAAAGTGCATTCATTCCATTTCAACAATCAAGTTAATTCAGAAGAAACAAGTCAGATTATCAGTTTGCAGAATGATACCAAGAATTATAATTATTGACATGGAAAAAATGCATTAAAAGGCATTAAGAAAATAATTTACGCCACATTTTAAATTTTAAACAAACAAAAGATAGACAGTACTATGAAAAACATCTGGAATCTCTGGTGTTCCTGAATAAAATTGAGGGTGAGAAAGGGATCTACAGAAAGACCAAAGTTTGCACTGAGAAGTTCAAACCACCTCAGAACAATGAGGTATGAGAAAAGAAACCCCCAAATAAAACCATTGGATTTGCAACTAGAGTATTTTAAAATAATTTCAGGAAGTCAGCCACCAAGATCAGCTGTCCCACAAATGCTTCTACACCGTGTTAGGAGAGCTTAGAATTTCACCCCCAGTTAAATCAATTCTTTTGGACAATGGAAAAACACATGAAGCAGTGGGGCAACAGAAGGATTGCAAGCCACTGAACTCCTACCAACTTATCTCCATCCAGCTTACTGTGTGCACAAGTATATAAAAACTTTAGAGCATAACTAATCAGCAACAACAATCTGTTGCAAAAAATAACTGCACATGTTGTGTACAAACATAGTCTTGCTCACAAATATGTCACAGGAAGAAAACAGCAATTGCTATGAGATATTTTATCTCTCTGGATCAGAATGCCATGCTTACATCCAAAGAAGTGCATGAGCTGACCTTGATGCACCAGAAATCAACGGTTCTAGAAACTGACTGTAGGAATCACTCTATAAAATTAACAGATTAAATTGGCCTAATATATACCAAAGAAAACTGTAATCCTTTTATATTTGATTTGTGAATGACCAAGTGTATGTGAGTTTGTAGGCATATATATACACAAGGGTTTCCAGAAAAAAAAGAGCATATTTATTCTGCTCAGACTAGGAAAAATGGCAAATCTTATCTTCTGAATGTTTTTACTACAGCGTCTGAAATGCCAAACAGGAATTACAGAATATCAGTTTAAGGAAAAACAGTTGATCTTACTGTACAAGGTTACTTGAGTTTCCTTCAATCTACAGAGATCTAAATTACTCTTGCTATTTTTATATAGCACTTGGGGCAACAGAACAATACTGGCTATGCACTGCTTTTTGCTTCCATGTATATCCAAATATATATTATGTGGGTCCTTTATTAACATGCCAGTAACACTGCAAAGCATTACTATGCATCTCTCCTGACCGAGGGATATTGAGACGCAATCAAGTAATTAATAGTCTGTCAGAGAAAGAGTTGCACTAAGAGGAATGCTCGAGAGAGCTGAGAAAACTTCCTACACACATTTCATGGAATACCATAACTATCTAGCAGTTCTTAACCTTCCTTTGAAGCATCTGGTCTTAGTGCCAGAGCTTCCCACAAGTGTCAATGTGCACTGTTATTTTGATTAATTTCGATGTTCCTTTGTCATTTTTCACAACTATTTAACGATCTAGTTCCTCGTCTCAAGTTTTAGTTGACAATTTACATCTATACCTTAGATTTAATAGTTAAAATTCAACAAGAACTTTTTATTGCTACATACACATTAATACATTACTCCAATCAATTTTTACTTTTTTTAGAAAATGCCTCAAACTGAGTTTAGACTAGTTAGCCCACCTTATTAGATAAACAGCTTGCTTTATGAAATTATTAAATCAATACTTTTTTCATTTAAAATTAAGTATCTGCTTGTACACATAATGAAAACTGTGTATTTGATGATTCCTTTCTAGCATTTCTACTGATGCCTAAGCCATAACCATACTTACAAAAATATTTTTCAGCACACTTGGTGCTTAATGTCATTTAATATATTTCATTATATAATGTTGTTGGAACTATAACAAAAAATAACACTAAAAAAAGCTTACCAGTCCTGCTGCATACATGGGTACTATAACAGGCTGTTTCTTGTTGCCTGTAAAGAGCTGATAAAACAACAACAAAAATTTACTTATAAGTTTCTGTGTGGTGATTATAATATTTTTTCAATGTTATATAACTTGTATAAGATTAATATCAGAGAATAAATACTATGTTAAATATAACACAATGGTCAAAAACTAATGCAACTTTTAATATTAATAGGGCTTCTAAAAATTTGTCAGATGGTCTGTCATGAAAAGCCATGTTCAGTGCAGCTATGCAATTAAGAGACAAGTGTTCATACAAGAAGACTTCCACCTGATTCTACATTTAAAGCAGTTTCATTATCTAGAAAGCAAGTTTTACTGACAGACTCACAATATTTCTTGTGTCGATTCCCAAGGAGCACAAAAGCTTTTTGTTGCTGTGGGAGCCACCCCACTGGTATCTCAGTCCATATGCATCATGGATATCCTGCAGCTCTGTCCACACGTCCATCAGTTCCCTAAACACCCCATCATAAATCAAGTTATCAACAGGAACAACAGTTCAGCAGCCTTGAATATTTATTCTAGTTTTTAGTGCAAGTGACTTATTATACATTCCAATTAAACTGATGCCCAAGCACAATACCCAGGGGGACGAAAACTGCACAGTGTTCTCAGAACAATCATCATTCAGACTTATTATTGGAAAATGATGTCCACAGCAGACAGGACAAGACCTACTTATACTTCATAATTACGTGAATAAATATAGCAACTGGTAAGACATATTCTGATTAACTCAGAGACATCACTTAAAAGATTATATGCTTCTAAGCTGACATACTGAGTGAAATATTCCTGGCATATGCAGTCGCTGAAAACAAGCATTCTGCTAGATAGCTAATTTTTACTAGCCTGAAGCAAACAATTTGTTTTGAATTACTGCTATTTGTTTTAAGTTCCCAAAGAAGACTCGTTTCTACTTCGTAAGTTTGTTGCATTGTGGCTTCTTACCCAGTATTTGCTAAGGTCTCCTCAGCTGTCATCTGCTTTTCACCTGCTTCCAACAAATGATTCAAGGAACTTATTTCTTCTTCAATTTCAAGAACAGGCATGGAAGGAAAACAGACTTCAAATATTCGTTCCAGACGACTTAGCAATGTTGTCTATATCAAACAGAAAATATTCATGTCAAGTTTTGTCAACTGCTCTAAAGAAAACGAGGCCAAAATTATAAAAATAAGTTAAGATGGAAAACAATACGTAGCTAATACAAGGTTTCACTTAGCACAAAAGATATAACTATCAGAGGATCACAAGACTTTTAAGCATCAAACACAGGCTGCCAGCTAGTGAGAAACAGTAAGGATCTTGCCCTCTACAAAGCGAGTTCTTATGCAAAAGTCTAGAACAGTTCTTAACAGAGTCACTCTTTGTCATAAATTATCAGAAAATGTGTAAACAAGTATTACACTATATTTAATTAAGATGTGTTAAAGTCTCCAAATCTACACATGCTAAGGGTGTTACTGAACACATCTTTTCAGCAAGCTTGGTATTGATCAGTATCATTTCACGTAATGACAACGCACTTCAACTCAAACTTGAGACACAACATTGATTCAGAAGACAGCTTATCTTACAAGATGTATGCACTTAAAGGTCTCACAAAACTTAGCCTGATGTGCAACACGCTCAGGGTGTGACAACAACTTTGAAAATAATACGGAAAAACTATTTATAGTTCAAAGACTGCACCCTTCCTAAAAAACTGCTAGTGTCAATGACTCAGATGTAGGAAAACTATAATCCCCAGCTTTATTTGCTATGGTTCACGCAACAGTCAGGTATGATGCAGAAGAGTCAAGTCTAAGAGGTTTAAACATATCATTTGTCAAAAAGTATCTGTAAGATTTGTTTGGTATTTCTCCAGAGCAAAAAACTAATGAAGATATGAATTAATTAATGCCTTAATTTCTTGCCCAAAAACCTATTTACATGTTCAGACCTATTTACACATTAGAAGTTATTTAATTTAAATAGAAGAATTACTTTTCTCCACACAATTTCCTTATCCTCCCATTCATGATTCAGACAGTTGAAGCTGAATGCTGCAATCCTGCAGGGGTTAAAAGCCAACCTTGGGATTGTTTCCATTCTAGCCAAATAACTTAAAAAAAAAAAAAAAACAACAGAAAATACCAAGTTTTATTTTAGCTGAATAAGGAGCCAGATAGATAGCAACAGAGTTTGCATCACCACAACTTTATCTATGTTACTCTTGTCTGACCTTCCTCCTGCTGCCTTACATTACAAACTCACACCAAGAGTATGTAAATACAAATACTCATAAGTTTTGCAGGAGGGCTATGAATCTATATCCCATGGTTTTGAGAGACTAGGCAGGATTTCCTGCTTGTCACAGCAGTTGCAACCATATCTTCACAGTGCAGCCATCGCTTCTGTGTCCCTTGGGAGAAAGGAAACTTCAGCATCTTAGGAAGGCAGACAGGATTCTTAAGTTTCATAATGCAGCAAACAACTCCTGCTTTTCTCTCCACCTGTGCCATGATCACTGCTGTTGGGTAGGATAAGGTCTCAGCAATATAAAGAGCACATATTGGTACTAATAGTTGTCAGGCATTTTAATTCCACAGCATGAACTGGAGGATGCTCTGATTCTTGTCACTTGGGCCTTGGTAGCCATATTTAACATTAAAAATAAAAAAACCCCACCCTCAAACAACCTTTCCTCCTCAGAAAAACAAACAAACAAAACTATTTTTCTTCTGACAAGCTTAGTATGCTTTAAAAAAAACCCCACCCTCAAACAACCTCTCCTCCTCAGAAAAACAAACAAACAAAATATTTTTCTTCTGACAAGCTTAGTATGCTTTCTTCAAGTTATTTTCTTACATTTCTATCTCTTCTCTCTGTTGTATTTCCATATAGCCACAGAATTTCAACTTTATTGTACCTCCGTGAACTGAGACATCAGGTGTACCACTGACATGGAATATATTTTTTCCCCCAGTTCAACTCATTAAAAGCAGGTAAGCAGCAATATCTTAACATTTAATAAAAAGTACAATTGCTCAGTTCAACTCATTAAAAGCAGGTAAACAGCAACATCTTAACATTTAATAAAAAGTACAATTGCAAGGTATGCTCATAAAAATTAAATTAAAGCCTTTAATATACTTGTTTTTAACCAGAAACACCGGAACCCCTCTTCTTCCTAGGGGAAGGAAATGCAAGCCTGGCACAAAAGGAGTCTTTCTAGTTTGGAGTTCCTCAACAGCCACCTTTCCAACACCCTGCTGCACCGCACACAGGGCAGCATCCAGCAGCTCCACTGCCTGCTTTTCTACTGGGGAAATGGAAAAGAAACCGAGTAGGCAAAAATCCCACGAGCATCCACAGTGTGTGCTAGTATAGCTATGCCAGCAGAGCCCTCCTGTGGAGATGCAGCATATTCCAGCAGCAATGCTGAATTTACAAACATAAGCCTCAAACAGAGGTTTTTTTGTTACAACTGAAATGATTTAAGGTTCAGGGAAGCAAGGCTGGTAGGTGGCAGTTACATATTTCAATTAAAACAACCAATACAGTTGGGACAAACATTTAGGCACCAGAATATCTGCTTCACAATTACAGTAGTTATCTACAAAATTTCTCAGCCGATTTTTTACCTGAAAATTTGCCTTGTCTCTTTCTCAATTATGCAAACCACTGATCATGTACATCAGCAAACATAGTATAGGAAACATAACACAGAGGCAAATACCACGTTATCAGAATATCTTGATTCTGTATTGGAATCAGGATGATGAGTTGGGAACTGGGAACCAAGTCTGTTCAGTCTATTCTCCCCATTCACCTGCTAACTGCAAAAAAGCAGGAAAATTAACTTGCTTAGAACATCAGCCCTTCAGTTTTGCTACCTGTGAAAGAAATGCCTGACAGGGACAGCCACCAGGTTCAGTTATTTGCAAAGTATAATGTCAAAATGCCATTATTATTATACTATCAAAGGATCTGAATTACACAGCATACCTGACTCACACTTTTTTTCTTTTCTTCTTCATTACCTCACCAATATATTCTGACCATAATGAGTCATCTTCTACAGTATATAACTTTCCTTTTAATATTTCTTAATGCCCAATTGTTTTGGCCATAAAGTAAGGTATAATACTTGCAGGCTGTAGAACTAAGACACTAATTTACATTTTTAGGAAGTAAAACTAAACAGTATTCCAGATTCTAGACCAACACTTCAGTATACAAAAGCATACTCATTTGAGTTTTAAAACTTAACTTTGCCTAGAATGTATCACTTGCCCATATCTTACAGGTGACAATTTCTGTAAGAGAGCAGGAATACGTATCCCAAGTGAAAAGGAAGAGGCAGCTGAAAGGCACTGTATCATGAAAACACTAAGGCATCATGTTTCTTCCAAAGGATCAACATTTGAGAACATGCTAGTGACTAAGAATATGCTCGCTTAGGTAATGAAAGAAACTGACAGAAAGTCTTTAAGAACCAAGCAGCATCTCAGTCAGCACACAATTTCAAATTTGATCGAAAGAATTGTGCCAAAATTTCAGGAATAGTTTAATTATAGCATTCTTTACACTTCCTTTTATCTTTCCTAGGTTTCCAGAAACGCTTAGCTCTTACTTACATATGATAGAGAAGAACGGTTTCCATAGCAAACCAGAGTAATTAATTCTATGTGTGCAAATGGGCACAGGGACGAGTATAAAAACACGCATCTCCCAGGCAGCAGTAACGTCCCTAAAGGAAGCAGCTGAACTTGTTCTTCTAATTGGTAATGAAATCCTGTGGTCACAGCTCCCAGGTATAAAGGGCACTACTAAGATTTTTTAAATTAGTGTAAATGTTCATCTTTTACAAACCTCAGTCTATTGTTTGTACAAAACAAACTGTAAGCAAATATTACTTCTGCCATATACAGTAGTGTCATGTCTCTCAGAAAAAAAAAAAAAGTGTGAAAAAAACCAAGAACTTTTCTCAATTTTTCACATCACTAAAAATATTTGATGCCCAAGTGTTCTGCACTGTCATCTGAGAAGAGTAATTCTTAAAGGCACTTACTGAAGATTTTAAAAATTAACCATGATTCTCTGAACAATGACAAACTCAAAGCCCCTCAGTGTCTGGGAAAGCATAGAAGTTTTTTATAAACACTTAAGATACACAGTAATCATCACCTGAAGCAACAAAAATATCACAGACGTAACTGACTTTCAAGTGAGAATGACAACCACAGGATTAGAATTTAGCTCCCTAGCTTTCCTAATAGTGGACAAAGATCCAGCCCTCAGAGCTGAAAGGCCAAAGTACTTACTTTATAGAATTTGTTTCCTTATCTATAGGGGTGCTTTGTCCCTCCTTACTCCCCACTTTCCATCAGAGGGCACAGCCCCATCCATCAATGCAATCCCTCATTTTCCCCATCCCACTCTCACTCACAGCCTGTGGCATCTCTGTTCTGGCAGCCTTCAGAGGTGCTTTAAGGTGGAGAGTTCAAAGCATGCCTTCAGCCCTCCTTTTCCCACTGCTGGGAAAAGAGGCTATGGAGGAAGCCACACTCAAGCTCTGGGCTGTTTGCATCTATTGAACACAAAACTGGAAGACCTAATAATAAGTACAACCAGTGTAACAGTTAAATTACTGAGAATATTTTTATATTCAAGTCTTTTCTGATAGAAAAAATGCAAGAAAAGAGATAGAAATGAGCATAAGAAGGACCCAAGATGCTAAATGTATAATTTAGGAAACGAATAAAGTCCATATGGACATGACCAGCTTCTAGCTAGAATTCAGAAACCAAGTGAAGGCTCTCAAAAAACAGCAGAACAAAACTCAGGGGCCAGAAGCCAAGAAAAGAAACCGATTAACCACAAAGATTTTATTTATTTTAAATCATGAACCCACTGCTCTGTGGAGTGCCTAACAAAGGTATTTATGACAATTTTAACAAAATAAAGCAGCGGTCATTGGAGAAACTCCTGTCGCCGGGTTTTCTAACAACCAAACCGTATTTTCCGGCAACACCTTTGCCTGTGTGGAGCTAAGATGCCATATACTCCTGTACCTTCACCATGTGTGGGACTTGGGGGTGGGGGGATGGGGTGGTGTTTTTTAAATTTGTCTTTAAGAGCTAAACCACATAACCACGCAGTTAACACAGCAGAGCTGAGAAACTTATTTCAATTGATGCAACCCACCCCAGGAACACACCAATCAACTTCAGCAGGTCTCAAAATCTTTTGGGCTGAAGCACTAAACAAAGCTGAACAGTTCATTAAACACACTTATACAAACAAACAAATCACTAAGTTCTTAGTTAAATGGGGGCAGGTGTGGTTTTTTTTGTTGTTTGTTTGTTTTTTGGAAAGGTTTATGGACTGCTTAAATGAAGAATCAGTTTGCCTTCCGCATAGTGGCAATTTATTTCTTTCTCTGATGTGCAAACTCTGCTAAGCAAACAGAACTTTCCTTAAATGTTCTGTAAAGGGTAAAAAAGAGAAGCAAAGCTTACAAAGAATACTAGTTTAACTTCTTGTGATCCAAGTGTGATGGCTTCCCCCTCATCCTGAAAAAGCAGTTAAATCTAAGACAGTGCCATAAATTTCTTAGAGGAAGAAAAGCAAAATGTTTTATTTTTATTATGGCAGATAATTTACAATGGACACACTGGTCCTAAACCAAGATTTACCAGCCAGCGGTATTGCTATTTGGTTATGCAATCAAGTATGATGTCACAAGAGCTAAAAATCCTCACTGATGAGAAATGAAGAGCAAAATTTTTTTACAATAATTTAAAGAGTTTTAAGTAGTCAGTGATAGGTTTAAATATCCCCCAAAACATTTTTAAACAGTAACTATAAATATCTTGAGCTTTGCTGCAAAGCAAATATGAAAATTTAGTGGTTTGAGATGTAAGAACAAAACCACTCTGCTATTTTTACTGCTTGATGTAAGAGTTATAGGCTGCAGGGAAGTTCCATGTAGAAAAGCGAAGCTGTCTCCCTCCTTCTTGCTGGAAGGCTTGCACATTTACTCTCTGTTGAAGAACGTATCAAATCTTGCATCTTCCATGCAGGCAAAGTGAAGTTCAACAGTTCTTTATTTAGACTACATAAATCTTACTTCCCACTTTGGTAGCTCAGGTTGTTATTATCTAGTGGTGTACTAACTTTTCAATCAGGCTCTAAGAGGAAGTATAGTAGATGAAACTTGGGTGCACAAAATTGAAAATAGTTTTGTTCTGTGACACAAACAGAAATGCTAAAACAAACCCCTCTCAAATGATTTAATTTTGTAAGATCACCTTAGCCAGCCTGTTCTGAAATACAGCAATTATGGACAACTTTTAATGGTCTGTTTTCTACTATTATTCAGCTGCACATACTTAAAAACTCTGCTACGGACTTTAAAAAAAAAAAAAAAAAAACACAAACCTTTCCAGACAGACAGATTTACACTACAGGCTGTTACCCAACTGTCTGAACTTAATTTAGCCAACACTATCTTAATTTATCTTAGTGAACTGGGAGGCTGAAGTAATAATTACTTTTTTCCAAGAGGATTACTTCATACATTGCCCAGGACAAAGTACTTTGTAAGTGACAGTGATCCAGGGTTTTCTTTGTCTTGATGCATACTCGTGGCTTAGTAACTGTACATCAGCCACCCTGTCTGACTAATTTGAAGAGGTAGAGCCTGTGAGCACAGTGGCAGAGGATCTTAAAACCCACTTGGAAGGCTGTTCAGGTTTCTCTTCCTCCATTTCCACGATTTGTTAACTCTCAGCTAAATCAGGTAGGAGTTTTGGCCTTCCAACCAAGCCACTATTCATCTCTTCCTCCTCGAGAGACGCCTATACTCCTCGAACATAGCTAGGCACAGCTGTATTACCTATGGAAATCATGTGGGTGGGTAATAACTGCTCTTGTGCTTTGCTGCCTAAGTCCTTTATATATTTTTAATGCACAATACAGCAGAATAACCCCCTCAGCTGACTAATGCTCAACACTATCTATCTCATGGAAAAAGCTGGGCTACAAGCCTTACGTTCCTTATAAACATAACTTAGCAGCATGCTACTTGACCACACAAAGGGGATTAATGCATACAGTACAGTGCAGGTTCACTCAAAACTTGTCAGATCAACCAGTTCACCCACCACATTTAAACAGTAATTCTGATAAGTATACAAAAGCAGAAAAGTAAGAAATTATGTTAGGGTCATTCTGTTTACACACCATTCAAAATTATTTCACTACCACATTGCAGCGACTATCCTAGCCTCAACATTACAGATCAACTGGATACAGTATCTTGTAAATGATCCCAGTTCACCTTTAGCCTATGCCAAGGTCTCAATTTTCACATCTATCTCAAGTGTCTAACACGTGCAGTATTTCTCCCTTGCATAGCCTGCTCCCTTTAAGTTGCTACAGCAAGTGCTTTTTAGATCTGCCAGCAATACACTAAGTGATCTACTCTTCCCTACCTTTCCTTGGTCAGGGTAATAAACACCTTTGTCCATTTACCTCTCCCTAGCTTTACTTTTGCATGCAAGTGTTTATGCTTCTGTATCAAACAGTTCCAGAACTCAACTTTAACACATGGGAAACACGGAGATCAGCAAATACTTCAAAATGCTGTATTTTGTGGTTTGACCTCAGTGATACCCTCTTACATGAAAGTAAGGACGCTGATCAAAATCCAAGTTTAATTTTACTAAGATTCTGCACTTAAAGTACTGAGACTGTTGACTCAACTAATCTCAATGTTTCTAATTGCAGTTTGCTAAACTGTGGCTTAATGGATTAAAAAAAGAATTACTACTTAAGATTAAAACAAAGCTTTTTTTTTTAAATATAAAAATGTTTCAGTAGATTCTTCCAAAACTTAAAGCACTTACAGAATACAAAGTAAGTTTTGAAAATGTGTAACTATTGTTTTAAGAGTTATCAGAAACGGAAAAAAAAAAAAAAAAAAAAAGCAACTGACTGTCATTGCAGGGGTAAGAAAACTATTGCAACAGAGAAAACGTATCCAGCACAACTTCCGCTACAGCTTATTTGTGTAAAATATTCTGAGTTGTACTTCCTCACTAGCAGGGGAGGCAGAACATCATTTTATATCCAAACAGTCACAACTAGCTGTAGCATAAAGAAAAGGAATGAAAAAAATATTTAAATCTTAAAACTTGCTTTACAATCTACTCTATCACAAAATTACAGAAAGTTGTAAGTACAAACAAATGTCTGAAACCTTCAGACTATCCCTCAGTAGCATAACTAGAAAAGCAGACAATTTACTAGAATCATATCCACCCCCAATTCTTTCTCAGATTCTGGACAGTCTTTCAAGTGGCAACAGGAGCAATTTAGATTAACTGCACTAATGACCTTAGTACTCTCCAATTTTAAGGGTCAACAACCAACAGAATAGGAAACAATAGATTTGTGCTTTCAACTTGAGAAATGGACCCACACGTTCAGGCGATGATGAGCAAGGTTTTCCACAGGCACAAAAATCCACCTGCAGGTTCTCTTGTGAGCCTTTGTTTGGTTTGTGAAGCCACTTTGAAATTTGGTGTCTTAGTCCTTGCACAAAATAGCAAGCAGGAAGTGTCAGGAGCTGAGGCTCACAGCTTTTAACATGACAAGAAATCAGCACTAAGTCCCAAAAGCTCCATTCCATTTACTGATGCTGGCAAAGCTCTGGCTGGCACAACCTTCTTCTGAAAAGCCGTTTCACCTGTCACCAGTAGGAAACGGAAAGAGGCAGGGCTGTCAGCAAGCCTGTACAAGGTCCTGGAGGAAAGGACTTACCTCATTTCCTTTTATTGCCAGAGAAGTTCCAAACCCTTCAGACATGTATTATCACTAACACATTTTATTGCTGGTGTTGCTGCACACTTCAAGAAGACAGAGCATACACTAAACTACTCACATAGGATAACGTGATTAAAAAGAAGCGGTGAAGAGAATTTTAAACTCAAATTGTTGTTCTGAATTTTGCAAAAGTAATACTAAATACTTAGTAAAAATTTATCTATGTATGAACAGGCACAGATCTCAAAGATGTCTGGTGAAAAGACTTAGGAAGGAATTAATTAGGAATGAATACACGCTTAGCAACTAAGGCAACTAGGCGGTGGGAATAAGAAATAAACCTATCTACTTCACCCTCCTCAAAACTCTAATTAGAAATAGCATCAGCTTTAAGAAATTATCAGTCCTATATTTGTTATGTTGCTATAACATGGAGCTTCCCACAACTAATGTATAACAGAAACTTATTTTAACATAACTTTTAAATGGTTAATTTCCCAGGACCTGGAATACCAGGGACAGAACTCCATAGATTATATTTTATCATGATCTCTGCTTTAAGCAAATGAGTGCAGCTATTTACGAATTAAGTCATCATTTTTAATCAGATTTTCGAAACATGATAAAGAAAGGTGATGAAAAATTTTGAGAACAAGTAACCTCAGCTTCCAGTCACATCACTATTTTAAGAAAAGGCAATGTCAGAGTGCCCCCTCAAAAGGCAGTAAGATATGAAGCAAATGAAGTACTATCACAGGCTCCAAAATCTTTATGGTGGCTTATTCCTTTGATCAGCTTATGTAAAGGACCACATATAATCACCAAAACAAATGCATACAGGTTCAGCATACCCTGCTAATTTTTCTGCAGGAAGTAGCAGCGCAAAAGCTACAAGATGCAAACACAGCATACTATTTCATACCAGCTCGTCTCACCCACCAAATTACATCTCTCCCACAAGACAAACAAAGACTACTCAAACATTTGTTGTATGCAGAAGCAGGAACCAGGAAGAACTTCACGCACAAGAGCAGAATGAGTCTGAACAAAATCAAGACCACCCTTACCTGAACTGAATGTGCTGGCTCTTGAGATTGCTTACTGATAGTTCCTTGGAAAGATGCTAAAGCAAAACTGTCAGTCTTGTGTAATACTGGACCATCAACCCTGGCAGACGCATCTGTCCTATGTGACTGCCACATCTCTTTTCTGTGATGAGATTCCCCAGCTTGCTCATCTCCAAAGGCAGCCCAAGAACAGCTGTCTTTTTGTTCATCTTCAAAAGCATTCCAGTCTGTAGCCTGGTTACAACACGCTGAACTGAAGTCAGAAAAGTCGTCAGAGTCCTGAAAAGCAACACTCTCATCTTGAGGTTTTGGCACTGAATCAAAGTCTCCAAATTCACTATCATCACCATTTTCTACCTCAGTAGTATGTTGGAAGTCTGAGCCAGAAGTTTTATTGGTAGTATCACATTCTAAAGTGTCAGCAGTCTGATTTAGTTCAGCTTGATCCAACCTTGCTGGCTGCTGAGAAACAGTTCTTATGTCCCTGAATTCACCAAATTCATCATTAGGTTCACTAATATGTGCAGGCTGTTCGGAAGTTCCTTCTAAATCGAGAGCATTTATCGATTCTTGAGCATTAATGAAGGTGGGAGATGCACTGCTGACTGAACCAAAATCACCAAAATCATCGTCATGTGCATCACTGCAAGCTACAACTTCAGTACTACTTCCACCACTCTTAAAATCTTCAGAATCACACAATTTTTCTCCTGCAAGATCCCTGCTTAAGCTTTGGATCTTATCAACCTCGACGTCCTCTGTTCCCAAAGAGTCATCAGGCCTCGTAAAATCTTTGCCATTCTCTATGCTATGTCGTCGTCTCCTCCCACTGCTTTCTCCATTTTCAGTAGTGCATACTGTACTTCCAGTTGTTCGAGATGTACTAGAAATTGTAAATTCGTTATCTTCCAGTGCTGAGGAACCCTGTTCAGAACTGATTTCTGAAATGCAAACCTCTTCTTCAATATGAGTTACTCTGTTTATTCTGTTGTTCTCCTGAATACTCAGAAAGTCTTTTTCACTAAGAACACTGCATATTGTAGGTCCTGTTCCCTCTAAATGGATTGGGTTTTTGTTTGAGAATGTAGCAAAATCTGCAAAGTCTTCACCTGAGCTAGGCATTGAGTTCAAATTTTGCTCAGTACTATGGGCACTGACAATTCTCAGTCCCTTTGAGTCACCAATACCGTCTAGATCTTCTGTTCCCTGAGGATTTACAGGGTCCAATGCTGCAAATCCATTTGTTAGAATCTCTAGACATGGAAGTTTCTCACCATTACAAGCATCTATTTTCTCATCCTGGCTCTCAACTGCTATACCAGTTCTAATGACAGGAGAAGAAAAAGCCTCTGATTTCCCAGTGTTGTCTCTTTGTTTCCCTCTTTCGTTTACATCTTCTAAAACAGTACCTGAAGTTCTAAACTTGGATTTTTCTTTGCTGGTACTAGTAGCTGACATATCAGAAAGTTCCTTAGTAAGAGTAGGAAGCTCTGCAATGCAGTCTTTATCCTTAACATTTTTAACAGATGTGAAGCTTGCAATGCTAGCTACATTGTCAGAATAATCATGGAGTGGGATGAAATGATTTGTGGGTATAAACTCCTCCTTTGGATGACCGTAGTCTGGTGTATCAAAATCAGCAAAAGCTACACCAGCAGTGCTTACACCAGAAAATCCTCCAAATTCTCCAAATTCATCTTCTTCATCATCATCGGCTCCATTGTCTAGTGGTGGAGGGGATGAGGAGTACATTCGAATAATATCTGGTTCCATTGTTTAGTTCTCCTTCAAAGTTAATGTATTTCTATAATAGGGGGGGGAAAAAGAAGTATATTAGAATTTCGCTAGCTTTTGTCATCTCATATTTTTTATTTTTACTGTTTCAAGTTTTATTTTAAAAGTGTGCATATAGGTCAATGTCCACATTAGATATGAGAAAGAACATTCCCCAAACCCATTTTCTAAATAATTATTTTGTTTTAGAAGTCACAGAGATTCTACTGGGGACAGTCCAAGTCTTTTTTAAAACTACTACATGATCATATTCTCAGCAGACAGTATTGAAATGTCAGGACACAAAGCACATTTCTCTTGAGCTGTCATACAACACACTGACAACTACAGTTAGTTTTAACCCATCAGTTCTCTACCTCCCATTCACCCACCAGTGATTCATAAAACAGCCAATGACCCTGGTCCATCTTTTCCCACACTCATTAGTGCGCTCAGCTGACAGCGCAACAGAAATTAAACCACTTGATGGACTATGCCTCAACAGTCATGTACTTAAGGCACCTTCAGACCGTAGCTCCGAAGACTTTGAAAGATGCTTCCTTAAGCTTTGAAACAGTGAAGAAGTGGAGGAAGGAACTGCTGTTATAATCACTAGCTACAATCTGCTGCTCTACTGTTTTACGTTTTTTTCTGACAATTCATGTTTCTGTTAGGTCTCCCTGTTCTTTGGATTTCATAACTGCGAGCCAACGTGCGCTGTCTCCACAGCTGCTGCCACCAGCCTGCTTTTGTCTTATGAACCACCAGTTGGGAAGGGGCACTACAAGCACCAGTAACGCCTAGAGAAAACAAACTTCTTCATCAAAGCTATTCTCAAAAGCAGAACAGAGCAAGATTATCCATAAAATATTTGAAGACAAATCACTAAATCGGGGGGGAGGGGGGGTGGCGGAGAAGAAGAAAGTATTCCCATGGCCTAGATAGAAACTGATTAAGGACTCTTATCTTTAACCTTGCAAACCCTTACAGTAACACACAAGGTATGAACGGAAAATTTTCTTTCCTAAAGAGTGATCTTGATTTTTTTTTTCAGCACTGTGTGTAATTAATGAAGCAATAACTACTGCTATGTACAGATTCACAACTGCACACAACACATCACTAGTTCACACCTTAGAGCCCTTAAGGGAAAGCTATGACCAAGCTCTTTCCATTTCAAATTACACTTGTGATGAATAAATTGCAACAACATACTAAGCATTATCTATAGAAAAAGAGTGGAAACAACCTATACGTATTAGCAAATATTTGAATTTCTAACCACCAGAATAAGTGCAGACTTCACAATACTAGTTCTGAAACACATAAAACACGATCCTTAACTCCAATGTCTTTAGCAAACAACCGTGTACACACACCTAAACAGCAGCACACAAAGGGTTTAACAACAAATGAAGTTCTGCAGTTCTTCTCAAGCACAACATACCACAGTGCTTGAGCCAAACAGCTCTTGGTATATGCCAGGAAAGTCTGGCAACTTTAAGGTGACTAAAGTACCTATAATTTTTTTTTAAAGGATATTCTGCAGTTATAAAAGAACATCACGCTTATCAGATGAAACCATGAAGTAATTTGTAACATCACATGCAAACTGAAGAAGACTGCAAAGGAACTTTGTTTAGAATAAAGAATAAGTTGTCAACAAGCTCCCACATAGGCTTACTCAGCACCAGCTGCTTAACAAGGTATTTCAGTGGAGAGCTTCATGCTCTTATCTCAGAGGCCTCATCTCTCAAGAGCACTCTCCCTTTTACACCAAGGTCTAGCAACTGCTGTTTCATGTCACACATGAGTGTAAAGATCTTTTCCAAGATACCTGTAAAGTGTGACTTTGAGTTCCCGCTGAGATTACTCCAACCTTTTTACCTTCCAAGCTTCTGGGTTTTCAACCCACTAAATACAATATTAGCATTTCTTTGTAACTATCAGAGCAGCCATTCCTTCTTTATACACAAATTTCCAAGATCTACTGTGGTCAGCCATCAACATTAAGATGAAACACCCAGAATATCCAGACTACAATTGTTTTCCAAATGCTCTACCGCAGAGGAAGATCCATACGCTATACACAAAGATATGCCCAGGCAGGCTGAAGTGATGGTTGTTCTTTTGCAGAAAAAAAGACTGGTTAGGTAGATGCTGGTATGTATTAGCTGTGCTCATTTCAAGGCACCTTATCTCGGTGATAGCACTATTTAAAGCTACAGGGGAGGTGGTTAAACAGTGAATGGCATTGTGTCTGGAATTCATGACTCCTAGGGTATGACTCAGTAGCTCTTTAGTAACATATGGCATTCACGAAAAAGGACAGGGAAAATGGCATCAATCGGGATGGGACCCATTTCTTCTTCCCCCCACTCCCCCCAAATTCCTGGAAAAGGGAAATGATTTCTTGGTTTCTTTTTTACAATAAAAAGAAAAAGAGTGGGGTTATTTGGTTACAACAAACCGTTCCTTTTAACTAAACTTGAGGTCACAACTCTCCAGATGAATCTCAATGGACAATAGAATAAATTTATTATTAAATCTTCTGAAATTTAACAAGACTTGTTACACCTATTTGGAAAATTCAGTTGACACTACATTTATCAACTTGCCACATGTGACAAAAGCTGAAGAGGGGGTAAAGGCAAGAAACTATTTCTTGAAACAAACAAAAAACCCTTCAATGACATTTCAAGGACAGCACTGACTGGATATAAACCTTCATCATCCCAAAAATAAAAGGAGCTTGAAAGGAAGCAACAAAACGGCTGGAAAGAAGAAAGGTGAAAACATCCTACAAAAAACACCCCCAATCAGTTTCTGGGGACTAACACTGGAGGGTGGGATAAGCAGCTCCCTGACTAAGACCAGGTTCTGTGATTGAAGCCACACAACCTCAACAGTAATTTTATCACATGATTATAAGATTTATTCTTTATCAGGCAGAGATGTACAAGCCCTCTAAAACACATTCCTAAAGCCATTTAGAAAGAAAATATTTTAAAATAGAAAATGACAGTTCTATAGCATGTTGATTTACTTTGTAAAGAAAAAGGCATATAACTAAACCTACAGAAATTTGAAGCAGAAACCCAAATAAAATCCCTAAATATTTCAAGTACTCTCAAACAGGTAGTCTATAAAACACTACACGCTTAAGAAAGTCAAATGCTTGTGTGCTGACACAAGTTAAAGCTAGGAATTTAACACATTTGATCTGGAAACCAAGATTCCTGAAGTCCACAAGACCCAGTCTTGAAGGATGAGTAATAGAGATCAAGTTTAACACAAAAGTATCATACTATACATAAAATAACTCCAAATGGATACAGATCAGATTTTTCGTCTTTTGAAACCATTTTAGAATAATCAAAGTCATGCAATCAATTATATTCAAGTAAAAAGGAGACTAAGTGCAGGTAGACCAACCTCCACTCTCCCAGAAACTTTTGTTTTTATTGATGAAAAGTCAAGACAAGGGGAAGAAAAAAATGAAGACAGAAGCAACCTCAAATTTGTGTCCAACTGGCAAATATATAAACTTACAGCCCTGTACACAGAAAATGGCATTAAAGTATAATTTAGCTGGTTTGGTAATAAAACAAATCCACATTGTACTCCTACAGTCTAAAGTTTTCTAAAATCTTGGAAAGTACCTTGATTAGCTGCAATGCTTTTGCTTGGCTAAGAAGCGCTGCCAGCTCAGTGGCCTATGTAGATTACCACAGCTTTATTGATAGGAAATAGATGCAGGAGGATGCTGATGAGCCTCCTAATTTATGCATTATATAGGTCAGTATTACTTGAACAAACTAAATAACAAAATTGCAGTCATCAGGACTCAGACTAAACAATAAAGCCTAACTAAAAAGTTGGCGTTTTTTTTAACTGTATCTCAAAGCATATCCTAATGCTATGAATCAGAAGCCTGGAAAAAAAATTTCTGAACTTCCCCATTAAAAAGAAAACTTGTATTTTTCACCAAAAGCATGCGTGTTTTGTTTTATTTTTAAACCTTCTCAGATTTACAGGCTTACGTAAATTGGTTTTCACTTGAGTTATTTGAAAGATCACATTCAGCTCTATCACTTGACATCTGAAGATCTCATCCAAGAAATACTGACAAAATTAATTCCTTAACCTGCACTAGACATACTTCCATATATTATCTGTCATAACTCTACCCATCTTTTTTGACCACTTACTGTATTATCTTAACCTCAGCTAAAAATAAATTACAATACAGTTGAGACAATCCTTAGAGGCAAGGATGATCTAAAAAACCCCAAGATGCAGCATTCAGAAAACAAATTGAACAACGTGAGAGCAGCAAGCATCACAGTCAAAGGGAATTTACCTACAAGACTCCTTTTCTTTCAAGTTAACATGAAAAAAGAGAGGCAAGGAAAAAGAATAGTAGGGACAAGGACAGGACAAAGATAATGTGAAGAGGCTACACAGGGGATGAAGCAGACTGCCAAAGCCCAAACATAGGAAAATTTCTGACCACCTAAAAATTTTCTCTCCTGCAATTTCTGCCACAGAGAAGAAGAAACTTCCTTGAATTTTTCATTTCAAAGCACTTTTAAAACATCACAGGGATCATTTACACAGCAGCAGTCCAGTAGCACAATACTCTGCTCCAGATATGTTTCAATAGCACTAGCACAGGGTCTGCAAGGAACATTAATTGTGCATTTAAAAATCTGATCATAGTCTACTACATATTTAAACAGTTTAACCCATGAGAACCAACGGCATAATGAATTGTACGGACTTCTGTATATTTAAAAAAAAATGCCAGCTATTTCTGATGATGTTACAGATGCCTTTTAAAAGCCAAAATTAAAGAGCTCCAAAATGTATTAATCTATATCATATGTAAGTGTAAGCTTGTTAACACAACTTAATTGTTGTTTACAGAACTCAAAAGAATAACATACTCAAAATGAAACAGAAGGAAAAAAGTCACACCAGTATTCCCACTCCCCTTGACTGACTAATTACTGATCACATATTTTTTTTTAGTGGGGCATAATCCCAATTCTCCTTGCAATATAAAAAACAGCATGGGAATTTTTAGCCTTAATGTAGTTTTCTTCAGAAAGAATTTCATTATAATCCCCTTTCTCGATTTTCAAAAGTGTTCCACCTGCCAACCATAAACTATTGAACCAAATTTGTTGTTTTCCACTGGAACATTAACATAGTGAAAATCCACAGGTCTGACAGAACAACTTTGTTCATTAAACCACTCAGTTAATCCCTGCTTTGTCTGGCATCTCAAATAGGGGCTAAGAGCTGGAACTGTGGCTTCATCTTTTGTAGTACTTTATACCCAACTCAGACATATTATTGGTCATGACATTAGGCTTTATAATTTTGTAAACCTGGGTATTTCAAGTGATTAACCGAAAACGTGATTCAACTCACAAAGTAGAATTTGAACAAATCTATGACTGACATGCAGATTATTTATGTTCCCCACATTTTGGAGCGAATTGGCTCCCAAATTTAAAAGTTATCTATGAAGTTAACATGAGCTTTCGCACTTATCTGTTCATTTAAACATTCTTGAAACAAAAATTTTAAACAAATGGAAAAGAGCGATTTTTTAGCACAATATATAGTGAGGATTCTGCTTTCAGGGAAATTATAACCGTTTTTACTTGCACATAACAGAACAGCTATTTCCATGACTTGTAAAACACAACAACAAAGGTTTCTGGCAGCAGACCTTACACCCTGAAGAATCTGAAAAAGTTTAATTGTTCATGTTTAGAATGGATTATTTAGCCACAATCACAGATTTATGTTGACAAGAATCAGCAAGTTTTTCTGAATCACCATAGTTTATAATATCAGACTGATGATGGATTTCCCTCAGCTCCTCACGACATGCAGTTGCCCAACACTTTCCAGAAAAAGCTATAAAAAAATGCATTCTCTTTCAGATGCCATCTTCTGCAAACAATTTTCAAAACAAAACAAAAAATACTCATATGAAAACACTAGTTAACTTTCTTGCTTTGATGTGTTTCCTCGTATTTATACTTTGATGTTCATTACAAACAAATTTCAGTGTCATAAATATAAGACCACTGTTAAAGTCACGCTATAAGTATAATTCACCAATACACTTAAAGTACATATTGACTTTTTTTTAAAACAAAAAAATCAAAAACATTGCTGGCCAATTTGGTCAGATTCAATTCTGTTACTGCAGCTCTATGTTTAAACCTTTTTCTAAGGTCACAAGCATTTAAGAATGTACCTCAGGTTAATTTGAAACAAAAGAAGAGAGAAAACAGAAATCAGTTATACTGGAAAACATGAGAGTAGCTGACATAAATTTTGAGAGGGCAAGAATTCACAAAGACAAAATGCATACCCTTCTTTTATCTCAGGCCACTAACTAGGTTGCTAAAGCATCTACTACCAAACCAGGGTATCTCATTATTTGCCTGCAGTACATAGAGAACAATATCTGCTTTCCTCACACACGGATCACATGCCTGTTCATTACCTTTTTGTAGAATAATAGTAACAGTCTAACAAAGACACGGCAGCAAAGAGAACAATGCCATTACAAGACACAAAGGCAGGTATAAATAGTTCCTTCTCTGCATATCTTCTATGGCAAAACTTGAAATAGGATGTGTGGCTCTTACATAAGATCTAAAAAACTGGGAGGCCACAAACAAAGAGTAAATTCAAAAGAAGAAACTGCTCATAGAGCTGAATGTTCCCTTTAAGTTAAGATGACCATCAGCAAAGCAATGGTTAATCGCTCAGCTGTGGTTTATTCTGAAACCCATCACTTAAAGCACACAGAAAACAAAATAATCATAAATGGCATGATCAAGATCTCCATGAGAAAAACAACAATATTACTGAAATGCGCTACAGTAAAAGCCTTGCAATGGCAAGAAGATGGATTCAAGTCACTAGCTGCTAGCATCTGATCTTTCCAAGAACATTTAACTCTTCTACTGCAAGGGAATTCCTCAAGCAGATACCAAAAATACAGCAGTAAGTACCAGATTTAGACTTCTCATTACAGTAAAATGTTTGCTTCCAGCAGGAAAACTGTCTCCTCCTGTTATAACTTTACCTTTTCGTTGGTTTACAAACAATGTAAAATGGATTTACAGTCTTTCTGCATCTGAGAACTTATTTCCAGAATAAAAACGAGGAGAGCTTATCTGTTAAAACAACATTCCTACAACCCTAATCCGCTCTAGAGAGTCACTGTCCTGAAGTCAACATGTTCTTAAACACGTTTAAGAAGTCAATATGTTCTTAAATTGCTTTAATAAGCTTACTGTTATTTTTTGAATAAGTTACCAGCAAACAAAATACAGCAATAAAATGTTTACTTCATAAAGCCTCCAAGAAATCAATGTTTTCAATTTTGAATCTAATGCTGTTACAGCCAGAAAGTCCATTACCCAAAGCAGGAGTTTCAGAGCACTTCTTTTTTTGCTTGGACATTTGATTTGAGGAAAACAATGTTCTCCAGTTCCAATAAGGCCAATGTATCTAAGCCTTATTTCTCATTACCTGACATTCGGAATTAATCAATACCACTACACATTATTGTTGTTTCAACAAACACCAAATATGCTAGACACCTTCTATTAAAAAGTGTTTTATGTAACATAAACATTAAAGTAACAAAACTCAGGAGGCTTCCATCTGGGTTCAGGCACTTATCCCAGATAGCTCAGTCTTCCTCTCTTCCTGCCCTCCCCAGGCCAGCATTAAAGACCAGGCATCCTCAGACCATCCAGCCTATACAAGATTCAAACCTATGACAATGCTCCTCTTCCTCTCATCACTGACAATACAGGAAGACTAAGTTAGGTGGCACAAGTCTGAAATTTAAACAGGTCTGGGATATAGATATCTTCCTTTAAATCTAGCTTGCTAGATTACATAAAGAAGCAATCAAACGTACTTTTACTAGTTATTTCTCCCTATTTAATTTAGGTTTAGCTGTGGGATCAGAGGAACATTTGAAAAATACGAATCTAAATGTTGTGTTAGCTCACGAAACTCTTTTTTAACCAAGAATAGCATCACTTCCCCAAAACCAAAAGACCAGGTTATTTTTCTAAAGTTACTACAAGCAAAAAAACCCAGTGTTTCAACTAAAAGCTACTGACTGGCTTTAACAACTGCAGATAAAGACGCTGTCGGTACCTAAATCCGTAAAGAGACAGTGGGGAAAATGTTGCAAGAACAAGCACATTTCTAATTCATATAGGCAAGCACAACTGACTGGAAAAGTCAGGTTTAAAATCTGCCTCTGTGGGAACATAATATTTGTTGGACACAAATACATTTGTACATTGGACATGTACAGCACACATACATACATTGTGTAAAGACAGATGCCACAAGTAACACATAACTGGGATGTTTTCATTCTTACCATTTCTTAAATTCCTTTTAAAACTGTGTTCAACCCAGCGAGAAAATCTATTTCTGGAAGTTACCCTCAAACATGTTAGCTGGTAACCTGTTCTAAATTAAGACTAAAAGATGCTGGATTAGAAAGTATTAGAATTAGATTACCCATGGTCAACTATTCCCAGAGATCTGTTTACACAGCAGTATGTTCTCCATCACATGCAGACCCTTCAAACTTCATACAGACTACAGTAAAGAGCAGATTACAACTGCCCAGAGGGGCACTCTTATATGAAAGGTTCTCCTTCAGCTTGGCAGAGGAAATACAGTTGCACAGGGAGAACAACCATAGGTCTTTCTTCCACTACTGCAACTTTGCCTGTTTTTAAGTGAACAAATATTTTCTTCAACATGCAGAGAACAAGGAGGTGAGGAAAAAAAAATAACCCAACAAAAAAACCCACCTGACTTAAGCAAGAACAGGCTTACATTATTCATCATTTATGCCACCTACACACATTATTTCATATTAAAAACACAATACAGTAGGGACACCTAATACTCCAAATAAAATCTACTTTCCATCACTTTCAATAGATACATGAACTCGAGGTTTTACATTTCCTCCCCCCAGTACCTTCTTTCAAATATACTAAAGGGAAGACAAGATTTGCCCTTCCTTGTGGCTCTTCCAAAACAGAACTCCTGGATTTAAAAAGTCCAAATTATTTGCCTTACAGAAGCAGACACATTACATCACCTTGCAATTGGTACCAATACAGAAACATTCCTTGTATCAATCCAAACCTTTAATTGCTAAAGACATTAGCATGGAAGAAAGTATACTGGAAATGAGACTGTCAGTTTTCCAACGAATCACAGTTCAAGGCCTTTTTTGTGTGTGCAGAGGAGCAGCTTGCACAGCGCTATTTCTGCACAAAGAAAAAATAAAATTAACGGACAAAATTTCTGAAACCTAGTAATGAGTAGGATCTAAGACACTTCTCTTAAGAGGACTATCCAGAAAAGTTACGAGTATTTTGAATCCCCATGAAAAGGTTAGCACGTGATTGCACTGAAACATTCATAAAGATGCAGTTGAAATTGTTGAACAGTACAATAGCACAGAAAGAAATGAACATTTTGTTGAAAAAATACTATGAGTATCTTAAAGAAGATTATGCATCTAAGTATAGTGAAAATGAACAGATCCAGCACCAACTTCTTTACTGCTGGGTTTCCAACTGATACCACGACATATCTGCAAAGACAGCTCCATGAATATTTCAAGAGGAAAGGGCAAAGAGTTGACAGAAGTCCATCTAAGCTGCTCTATTATTTCCACTGTGAAAGACAAGTCTTTTCAAAGTACTAAAAGTTTCAGAATATTATTTTACGTAATTAGGATGTTAAAATGCTTTCACTAACTTAGTTACTAAAAAAATTGTAAGCATAAATGTAAGATCGCACACTGTCTCTATCAACAGAAATACGTAACACAAATATGATTAACTGTGTATAACTCTGAATTTTATAGACTACGAAATCCTTTGCTAAATGAAACCATGCTCTGGGCAAAAATAAAAATAAAATAAATAATCAGACAGCATGAACTGATCTATTGAGGCTGAGATTCTTCAACTCCTTACTTATAAACAAATTAAGGAAGCAAAAAGAAGAGGTCATACTTTCACATGACCTTAGGAGGTCATGCAATGCGTATTTTAGGCAAACATCATGTGGAATGGAAACACCATAGCCCCATTAGCTTTTCTGAAGTTCCTTTAGTACACAGTTAATTCATATTTTTAAATTATCATATCCTCAAATTTATGCTATTTATTTTCAACTATATGAATAGAATGTTTCATAAAAAACCAAACCAACCAAACAAGCCCTCAGCAGCCCCAGATACTTCACCTCCTCCCCTGGCTCTCACAGCTAATGTTATATTCCCCCAGGTACAGCTCCAACTTCAGGAAGAGGAACTGCTACCTACCCATTAGCTGTGTGAGCATGCATCAAACTTCTGTGCGCGCCAACAATACAACCTAAGGTTTTTATGCTTAAAGTAGGCTAATTGGTTTTCCAAGTCTAGCTCAAATGTCCATAGAATAAAACAAGGAGGAAATACTTTAATTCTGTTCACACTCCAAGGGCCAGCGCAGTTAAAAACCACCATTCATCAAACTCACTTTACCATGAACTCAACAGCTGAAAAAAATCAGTTCTAATAAAGCACATCACACTGTAAACCACGCATGAAAACAAAATTTACACAAACAACACAGTACAGCTCTTGCCAATGATACTTCTACATACTTCATCTATGAGCAGAGATTTGCATTAAGAGGAGTGTCAAACTTCCGAAGGTTTCAGGTTCTGTGATGAAGCTGGAAGGAAGGGACTGTCACCATCAAGAAGCCACCTTACTGACGCTTTGAAGGAATCCCAAGGCTTAACCCTTGGTTCAAGGAATTGTCTTCTCTACAGAAAAATAATATTTTGGTCCATCAGGTAGTCACTTATAACAGCAAACTGAAGTGTCAGGAACTAATAAACATTTCAGCAATTTTGTCCCATTTTAGAATAGCGTTACCTCAAAAAAAAAAAAAATCATAACTCTGCTTCAGCCTGTCATCTTCAGATGCATTTAGCAACTGACATACTTCATGCCCTTTAAAAAAGAAAGCTTACCAGGAAAAACCAAACACACAAGACAGCTTAACTTCTTGTACCACGGCACTGAGCCCTCTCTTCCAGCTGCGGCCCCACTGAACCCCACAAAAAC
>NW_010141692.1:0-301 GCF_000699245.1 Pterocles gutturalis
CAGGTAGGTGCAGGGTGCTGAGACCCCCGCCAGGCGGATGCGGAAGAGGGCTCCTGTGCCCTGCAAGGGGAGAGGGACCCTGCGGCCACTCATGGTGACACCATTAGCCACCCACAGTGACAATGTAACCACCCACAGGGACACCATAGCCACTCACAGGGACACCCACAGGATGTAACCACCCATAGGCAAATGATGCCGCTCATGGTGACACTGTGGCCACCCGTGATGACACCACCACCTGACTGCAGCGTGAATATGACCTCCCATAGGGACAGCATGGCCACCTACAGTGACCATC
>NW_010141692.1:357-642 GCF_000699245.1 Pterocles gutturalis
CCCAAAGGGACCGCGCAGCACAGTGCACCTCCACCCCGGTCCCCCCTGGGGACACCACAGCCAGTGATGGAGACACCAGGGTCACCTATGGCTCCACTGTGGCCACCCATGGAGAGACCATGGCCACCACCATGGCCACCTGCAGTTTGACTATGGCCACCCATGGTGACCCCACGGCCACTCCCAGCTCCCCCACAGCCGCAGTGCCAGCAGGTGCCAGCAGCCCCATCCGCAAGCACCCCGGGGGGGTGGTGACAGCAGTGTCCCCTGTGCTCACCTGTTCCC
>NW_010141693.1:0-210 GCF_000699245.1 Pterocles gutturalis
ATATATGTATATATATAAAATATGTATTTTTTTCCTCTATTAAGGCAGCTGTGGTCCCCTTTTCAAATTACTCCAGCCCCACATTCCATCTCTTTCAAGTTCCATCAGGACCATTAGCACAAAATCCATTTTCAATTCCCCAAATAACTTTTTCCATAGACAGAATAAGGGGTGAGTTGTTGTTTTTTTTTCTTCTTTTACATGATGTTA
>NW_010141693.1:355-582 GCF_000699245.1 Pterocles gutturalis
CCTTCCCCAGGCTTTCCTCAGCCAAGCAAAGCTAGCTCTGAAAAAAAACGAGTAAATAGGAGTCAGGAGGAATAAAGAGGTGAAACAAATAAAAAAGTGAAACAAATAAAGGCTCATTTTGCTCCCTGAACCTCATGTTAAGTGACTGGCAGTGAAAAGGTCATCTAGCAGAACCAGCCCCTGGAAAATAGTTTTTGGTTGGTTTTTTTTTTAAATATATACATATA
>NW_010141694.1:0-29845 GCF_000699245.1 Pterocles gutturalis
TGCTATTAACACACTGAAAAAAGCCTTTCCTGATGTCTGACACTCTGGACAATTTCAGCCCTAGTTGAGCTTTGGTCTTTTGTGTCTTCTCCCTGTCTATGCGAACCACAGAACCACAGCTCTGTAATCTGCCTGCGAAGCCTGACCTCACTTCCAGACATCATACCATTTCTCCTTCCTCCTGTGCTCCAAGAGAAGTTCCCTGTTCAGCCAATCTGGTCTTCTGTCCTGCTTACCTGACTTCCAACACCAGGGGATTGCCTGCTCCTGTGCAAAAAAATTCCCCAGAATCCAAACCATTATAGCCTGTCAATAACGAGGCTTCCACTTAAAAACCAAAGCTGTCCGTCCTTACCCTTCCTCTATCAGTCCATTCGACATTGAAAATCAGTTGAACAACAGCAAATTCGGATTCCTGGTGATTTACCTTGCCAGAATGAAGCTGCTGGATTATCTATTCTCTTCCCAGAATCTCTCACACAGGATCTGTCCAAGAGTTCATCCAAAGCATCCTTCGGGTAAAGGCTGTTTAGTTGTTGGCACAATTCATAGCAGTCCCATCACTGATTCATTAAAACAACGATCTGATGATGCTATTTTTGACACCACATTTTGAATAATGTATTCCTTTTCTCCTACATGGAAAAGGAGCAACACCGGCAGATGGCTCCGAGAACTAACCCTACAGAAGAGCCAGCACAGAAGACAGCATTTATGTCACTAAAACACACGTGCAGCCCCCATGGAAACTGCTAACCTGAAAAGCCATCATCAGCGTACACAGGCTCAAATCTGTTGAGACACACAGAAACACCCTCAGAAACACCAGAATATCTTTTAATTTTGAAATATATATTTTGGAACATGTTTGTGGAGGAATCTTTGCTTATGGCAAATACATAGGAATATTTGGAATATTCTGATTTTACAACCTTACCTGTCATTTACCATTAGTTTATGTGAGCCTTCACCTGTCAGGAAGGGTTTATTACTGTCACATTCTAACATCCAGCTCTGTTTGTCCCTTGAACATTAATTGCATGAGTTATGAAAGCATTTAAAAATAAACTTCCATAAAGTTCTTGTGTGGCTGAGTAATTGCTCAGAGTTATTTACATGGTGGAGCAGTTTTGCTTTTATTTCTTTTAAGGGACACTCATCCTGTCCTGTTGTTAGAGAATTATGATTCAGGTGGGATAACGCTAGCAGTTGCTGTAGTATCTGCCTGGAATCAGTTATCCCCAGACACACAGAAATAACTGGGGAACCATCACAAGAATGTTCATCGCAAGGGAAAAGACATTTTTTATTTCAGTTGAAGCTTTGTTAGATTTGCCTATGGCATTGATTTACTTAAGAAAATATTTTAGGAAAAGTTAAGTTTTTCTTCAGCTTTTCCTTCTCTTATTTTTTTTCCCCACTTTTTTCTTTCATAAGCTTTTTTCTTTCAAATGGTGGGGAGCTACTTTACATGGAGTCTCTCTTTCTTTCTTTGTTTAAAGTACATAGAGACAATACTCTATCAGGACACGTGCTGGCCTTTAGCCAAACAGACAACTTGCTCACATTTTTAAGGACACATTACCCTTCCATTTGAAATGCTGGTCAATAATACATCTTTCACCCATTAGTCACCATATGAACATTATTTTGCCCAGTATGTTTCCAGTCAAGCTGAAATGAATAAAATGTATTCAACCCATTTAGTTCCATCCTTAACACTAGGCACATAGGTTTCTTCTGAGCCTGTTAAATAATAAGTTTATACGCTGAAACATTAAAACATCATTAAAACTGTCAGCATTGCAAGCTGGATCGTTGCAAATGCTTAGGCATCACAAAATTGCACTCTTTTTGAATATCCAGCAATAAGGCTTGCTTGACAACTTATCATAGCAGTTCATGATCACACAATTCCATTTTCTAGAAAACTGTCTTCATTGGTGAAATCCTTGACATCAACCATTATATAAAATGTTTTACGCTGAAATCCTTCACAAGAAATGCCCTTTTGCCATACAGTGGTTGCCACTGAAATCTAGAAGGCTTTGTCAACTGCCACAGCAACGATGACGCAGTGATAACCTTTTGTTATGATGTATCACACTTTGCCAGTGATTAGAAGGAGCACCCCTTATTCAGCCCTGCACCCCTTGTCCACTGTAGCGATCTCAAACTCTTTCAGAAGTTGACTGTTGTATCACCTGCTTACCCCTAGCAACGCACTGCATGGCTCAGTATTCTCACTAGGTCAAATATTCCTATTGTTTGAATTGCTAAAACATTTACTACAGGAATAATATTGCATTTCTCTAAGTTTTTAGATGGTTCCAGCTCTTTATTTCAGTTTCTGAATTCAGAAAACAAAATATATTTCCCAGTCACAGTTTAAGGTTATTAGCTTTACCTTTTCTGTTTTTCCAATTGCTACATTTTCAAAACTGCTCTAATATCAAAAGATAAAATTTTGCAGGAATATAACATCTGTGTATAACTCAAGGCAAAAGAATGAATCAGCAAACTGGATGATACACAGTGTCACCTCTTCTTTTCCAAATAAATATCATGTATCAGTGACAACTTTAATGGCCCATTTAAAAAAAAACAAACATATTGCTGGACTCTGAATTCACCTACTAGCAACATGTGAAACAAAGCTGAATCCCACTCCTGACAGCAAAGCATTAAATCAGATTTAATTAGCTGCCTATACATGCCAATAAAATGCAGTGCAATAAATTTGTGGGATTATCAGAAAAGTCAGTCATTCCTAACAGTCTACAGTTATTCTAAGAGTAGTGAGGAGCCTGAGGTCTCTTTAGTACGAACCCGTAACAAATGAGAGCCTGGACTGGTTCTCATTGGCAGCCACTTTGTCACACATGCTCACATCCAGAAGAGGTAGCTTCTTCGAAAACACCATCAATATATTGGAGGCATTTTTATTTCCACTGCATCAGTTGACACTGCAGGCCTGCAGGAAAATACCCTTTTTAATAACAGAACTGAAATACACACAACCTACTAAGAAACAGTGTCCTTTGAAAAAGACACCTCTGCAACCAACTCATTTTCAACTAGAATGCCTGTTTCCACAAACAAAGCAAATCTTCTAAACAAACTTGAACTCTACAGAAAAAGAATTAATGATGGGAGAACTCAGATCTGTGAGCATCGCTGTAGTCTTACACAACACTGCTCGCTCACTTGGATTATGGCTGTAATTAATTAACTTCTTGTAATTAAATAACAATTAAACTTCAGTGAAGCTAGCTCTGCTTGTCAAGATTGCTCTAACGTCATAGCAGAAATAATTGATGCTGTACAGGGACAAAAATGGTGGTGGAAAGAATCTTAGCTCCAGTTTTGCAAAGAAACGCCTTGGTTTCAATGGCATTACGTACAGCAGCAAAGAAAAACACATCTGTAAGTATTCAAAGGACTGCAGCATTCAAATAGGTCATTCTAAGTGTAAATGAAGGTACACACAATACTTAACAAAATTGCAAACCTTATAAAACAAGCATTTTCCAAATAGATAAATTGTCATAATAATAAAAAAATCTCAAAATACTTGGCCACACAATTTTTTCCCAATTTATTGGAAAGAATATTGAAATAAAACATCCATTATATAGTTTGCCTTTATGAGAGTGAAGGGGAGGAACAACCACTTTTCTGCTGAAGTCTACAATGTATTTCAGTTTAGCAAATGACACCTTCAGCCTAGTTGCAAATAAACCATATTGTAGAACAAACAGTGCCCATATACACTGTCAGCCCAGTTAAAGTGCCCATATTCCCTTCAGGAGCAAGAATGTCAACAGTAAAGTATTTTACTGGTGGACTCGGAGAGGAGAGAAAAATGCATGCCCAGCAACATAAAAAGCATTTTCCATACATTGCTTAAATTAAGAGAAATCTAGGTGACAGAAGAAATGGTAGGAGAAAGATTTCAGACTGATACTCACTTGTGTTTGGGAAGATCAGTTTATATAAGCACAGCAAGCCTAGTATATTTTCAAGCAGACTGAATACCACCCAAATCTGGACACTTGCAGAAAGGCAAGCAGTCAACTCCAGAAATTTCCCTTTCACAATAGGACCATAACCCAAAAGGCCCAAGCTCAGAGGAGAACATTCCACCACCCCTCTTTCACCTTACAGCCGAAAATTGCAGTAACAGAGATACAGGAATTATAATGCCAGCCAGAACAGAGACAGCAGATTTAAATGGGGTTTGAGTTCAGCTATTCCGCAGAGTAGCTAAACAAATCTTAAGATGAAGAAGAGGGGTCCCTGAATAAAAGCAGTTAGAGTGTGTCCCAGAGGGAAGAGTGTCTCTGCTCTACTGCCAAGTTTCAATCACGAGTCTCTTGGGCACGCCTTTTTAAATACTACGTGACTAAAGATGCAAGCAAGGACCAAATACCCATTGTTCATTTTAAGGCAGTTAAGCACCATGCAGTGTGAAATGCCAGTATCTTTTGCACACTTTTGTATGTCTAAACACTTTCAAAAATTTTTGCTCATTTCCTGCACTGGCCCCATTTCTATTTCCTATTTCTAGGGCCAGCACATCCCGTAGAAGAACATATTATGTGAAGATTTCACCATCTTTCAGTAACGGGAGTCATCTGAGGGGAGAAAAGAGGTAGATTACAGTAGTCAGAGGATAGGTGATAGAAAATAGGTAGGTGAGGACTAGGATAAATGAAATGTAATAGCACACGTGAAAAACAACTAGAGGGTAAGCCAAGTCTATGGCTAAAGATTACAGAGAGTCAGGGTCTCTGGTTTCTCAAGAGATAAAGATTTTGGAATAATCAATACCAGATAGTACCGAAATAACCCTGGCATAACCAGAACTCAGTCAGGATCTCTGGTTGTGAGATAGGAATCAACCAACACCCTTCAGAGGCATGAGAGGATTCCTACTGATCTGATTTGTAAAAGCTTGCAGAAAACAAACAGGTTCCTCCCTTCTGTTGCCTCAGACCTAGCAAATCCTCTGTAAGTGGATCTTTTCTATTGAGGTCTGCAAGTTCATATTTTGAATTTTGAGGGGTTTATTGTCTGTTTTTCTTGGTGTTACATTCTACTTTCTTCATTGTTAGTATCTAAAGAGCTAGGGACACTATAACTTGTCTTACTTCCAGTGGAGTATAATCCCAAGTGAGAGTCTAAATCAGAAAGATTTAATGAAGAGCAAGGAGGGATATTTCTTCTTCCAAACAAATCAGCAAGAATTTGCTCTCTTGAGACTTCAATCTTCCCCAGCTTTGAGCTTCCTCAGACTTCCTGTAGACAAAGGAACCAATCAAACATAAGGGGAAGATTACTTCAGAAACCAATGAGACAGTAATCATTAGAAAAAGCTCAGGAAAGAATGTAACAACAGCAAAAATCCTCCCCCCTGGAGTGTGAATTTGGTTCATGTATTAGAAACAGTCTTATAGGAAGTGAAGATCAGGTCTATGTTGGAATGGCACACAATAGGAAGAGGGAAGCTTGAGAAACGGCAGTAGGAGATGAGGGAACACTGGAGATCTTGGAGACCAGTAAGGGATTTTCACCATTTTTTTTTTTTTTGTCTGAGACCTCTTTAATCTTACTAACTTTCAACATCAGCAAGCAATGTTTGAGGCTGAGCTCACCAGAATCATGTGTTGTGTCGTTGCTTCAAGCAACTTAAACAATAACAGCTGGGGACCTGGACTCTTTAGAGCAGCACAGAGGCAGGACAAGAACACTGGAAGCAATGAGAGGAAAGAAGGAATATCTAAAGTAGGAGAGAGAAAGAAAGAGCCAAAAACCCTGAGAAGCACCTGGAAGCTTTTTCAGCCTCCAGGCTGAACAAGGAGGGCTTAATGCCACACGTCTATTAGTGACACCAACAAACCAGTCCCCCAGTGTTGCCACAGCAGTGTCTGTCCTTACAGATGCAATGCAGTGACAGAACACAGCATGGTCCATGTTTGTCTGGCTGGGACCTAGAGAACTTGAGAGAAAAACAATCTTTGAAAAAATAATTACCTTTATACTCATTACACAAAAATTCTCTATCTTCTGCACTATGTATAAGGTTGTAGACAGGTTCTTCAAGGTGAAAAAGGCAACTCGTAACACAATCTCCAAACTGTCAGATTCATTGCTGGTAAATTATTCTTTTTGTCACTTCAAACTTTATTCCTAAATGACTATATTAAAAATAAGATAATTACAAAATATAATATTGCAAGTCAGAAGCTATTCTTCCACAGTTTCCTATCCAAAATAGACTCAAATTAACAGAGAAGTTATTACTAGTACTCAAAGACCATGTAATGCATTTAAAATACGAGGTTACGCATAGCCTTAACTCAGGAAAGCACTTCAATCCATTCTTGTTTTCAGGAAAGCACTTAAATCCATTCTTGTTTTCAGGAAACAGCAAAGTCTTCCTGACTCAGGGCCTCTAAAGCAGAAGTACGACATATCATATAAACACTACTTAGGCAAAGAATAAAGATTGGACTGGTTTGTTCCACAAATTCTTGAACACCACATCAAGTCTTATTCCAATATGTGTTAAAATAAACCAGTTCAATTGAAAGTGCAATTCCCCTCAAAAAGCCAAGTTGTCTCTACTTCCATACATCATTCTCGCAGCAAATCTGTCACAAGTTGAAACAGAAACATGAGGACAGTACCCCATGCTTTTTGGTAACTCAGAAAGTTCACACAAAATATTAGCACTCACCAAAAATAATATTCTGGTTCATATAGTTATGAAAATGTTCTGCTGCTTCTGCAACGCTTCAGACATTTCTCATTATGAAATACACAGGCAGAGCAGCAGCTCTGCAATTTTAAAATACTCTCATTCATTTCTATAAGCTACAATTCCAATGCTAATACCACTGATATTTTAACATCAATATAGTATATGGAACTTTTGGACAAAGCACTATAAAACAGACAACTTAAGTGCTTTTTGGATTTGATTAGTTAAACAAAAATTCTGAGATTCCAAAGCTGTTCTGGGTCACGGCCCTTCTCGCGACTGTATTCCCCTCCCTCCCCCCCCCAGATTTCTTTAAAACTGCATCCAATCAAATTGTAAAAAATGTATGCAATGAACCATCTGACACTTCCCCTGGGAGACCTTTCCATAGCCAACAAGCTGTTGTTTTTCCCCAAGCTGAATTTTAATGCAATTTCATCTGATATTCTCATGGAAGCAAGGAGAGAGAGTTCCCAGTGAAGGCAACAGGGAAAAAAACCCAAACAATTGCTAAACTACACTGAAAAAGTACATAAGTACATAAAAGCTGAATTGCTATGAAGTGTGTTGATGAAAGGGGAACCATGAAGGTAAGGATTAACTTAAGTCACAAAAGCAGCTTCCCAGCTTTCTCTTCTCCATCAGCATGGAAAAGTCAGAGATGCACATGGATGGCTCCTAAGAAAAAAATCAGTATGAAGAAATGCTTGGGTTATCATTCCCTAAATACACCTTCGGGAAAAGAACCAAAGTTCCCTTAGAATTGCTTAACTTCCTACTTCCCAGAGTAGGAAGAAAAGCACTTTGAAAGTTATTACTACAGTCTTGAAAAGGTATCAGCCATGATATCTTCCCACTTCTCATAAACAAATGAAACTACCATACTACAACAGTGCTCCCATAGTTTAACAGAAACATTGCACAGTCTCTTGCCCTGTCCATGAGAACATCCAATTAAAGATGTTGCCAAGGGAGATATCATAAAATACCTGATCTAGTCTATAAGGATTTTTCTTCCCTCACAACTTAATAAATACTATCTCACTGCTTATTTAACATATTCTACAGCTAAAGAATATATTCACTTTTTTTTATTCCTTCACCTTCTCCATTGCTAGCAAGAATTGGTGAAAAGACAGTTTACAGAATTAGTACAGGATGTGTATGCAGACAGCTATTTTGAAAACATTATAAACATAACACGTTAAAAACACAAAACTCCTGGAAAGTATCATACAAAAAGAGACAAGAGAAAGCATTTCACAGTCATCACTAGTGTCAGCCACAGAAGCAAACACTTGTCATCTAAAAGATATACATTTTGTAAGGTAAAAGACTAAATCAGTATTTAAAGAAAAATAATAGATACCCTCCAGGAAATATCTAGTCCCCACTGCTGTCAACAGAGAGACTCCCAAGTAACACCATAGGGAGGTGGATGAGAATTTGATCTCTGTCCTTCTTCAGAATCTCAGAATTAAAAAAAAAAAAAAGGCATGGCAATGGCCAGCAACAGCTATACACTAAAGGCCTGATCCATATAGAAAAGAAAACTTAAATATATTTGTTAATCAATAAAAAGAAGACTAAATGAGCTTGACAAGATTTCATGTATCCTCATCTGCAACTTCCTTTCGGCGCTGGGCCCGGAAATGACGCTCAATGTTTATTGTCACTTCCCTCTGCAAATTTCTGCTGTTAGTTTTTCCAGCTGTTCTGATCCAAGGGTGCTGAAGTACTTGTTGTGCTGTGTAACGCTTCTGGGGATCCACTATCAACAGCCTGGTTATGAGGTCTTTTGCTGCTATTATGAAAGAAAGAAAAGGAGAGAGGGGAAAAGAACAGTGACATGATGATGCCAACAGTTACACCTACACAAAATGTACTTCTTATCTTTTCTTATTAGTTTTACCATAATGACTTTTGTGACTCTTCCTAGAAGATATTCTAACAACTGGATTTAGAACTAGTGACAGGAGATGTTAAATCTCCAGCATACCTTTTACTGTTTTCATTTTCCCCTTCAGTAAGAGGGGAGAAAATGAAGGGAATTTAATCTTGAGAACATGCTGAAGGCATCAGGCTAGGCGTTCAGATTCACAGGAATTTGCATTGTGTATCTCATCCTTCAAGGAGCATAAAAGTCATAGAATGACGTTAAGCATGTTCTTTAAAAGACTGCATAGGGAGAGAGGGGCTTTAGGGTTTCTGATTTTCAAAAAGTGCACAGAAGACACTGTACTACCCTGGAAGAAGGAAAAAACTACTATATGCAGACCCCATTGATCTCAATAGAAAATCCACACACTGTGTTCTGCAGAGCAAGGATTTAATTCTCAACTTTTGAGATTTTTGCATACATCTTTACAATCTAACATAATCCTGGAGAAAATTTTGGTACTGTTTTGTACAAAGACAGCTCTTGTAAGGAAGGTGAGGAAAATCCTTGCTCTTGCCTCAGAAAGGGAGCAATCTATTAAACTAATCAGACATAATATTCAGATTCACAGCCACCAATATTACCAGAGGACTAAATTCACATTTAATTGTGAACATACGTTTAAATACGAATCACACAACAGAAACCTGTAAGACACCCCCAAGTTAATTGAGCTCACTGTCCTAAACAAAAGGGAGTTCTTCCCGCTCCAGGGAAGAAATCTGTCGCTTCTCAGATCTGCTACACATGCTGCATCTTACCTGCAGAAATATTGTCCCAGTAGGGGGACAAGAACTCGTAGTGACCCAGCTGTATGATCTGAAACAACTCTTCTTGATCACGTTCCTGACTGCGAAAAGGGGGAAAACCGCAGAGCAGAATGTAAAGGATCACACCAGCTGCCCACATATCCACTTCAAGCCCATAGCCTAAGGAAGAAAAGACAAACCAAAAGTTTTGTTTCAGAAAGAAAACTCACAACTGGTAGGGAACTGTTTCTTTTTCCATTCTGTTTTCCAAGAAACACAAGCTCTGCTCAGTTTCTCAAAAAGATGAGGTCAGCAGAAGAATAAGTAGCTGGTACACCATGCTTACCCGCTGAACTGCTCTGTCTGTTAACGACTACAGCTCTCATAGTGCCTCTCTTCTTCTACATGTTTCACAAACACTGTTTCACAAGGCCTGTGTCAATTGGAGACTAATTGAGAAAACACAGCATATATTTCTGAAATAGCCCTCCTCAGATTCCCTTCAAAAAAAGCACTAAGGGAGTGCCAAGTTTCCATTGAAACTAGATATAATTGGAGATGTGCAACCCAGCTCCACAGAACAAAAACCAGAAATAGCTTTGTTTGAGTCATCAACAAAACTGACTCCTTTTCAGGTCTGAATCTTTTTGGATATGCAATCTCCAAAATTTCTTCTGATGTCAAACATGTTTTGGCTTGTTACGTAAGTTTGACACATATGTTCACAATGTTTTTGCATCATTACGGGTCTTGGAAAGTTGTTTGGGTTACAGTCATGAAACGGGGCTGACTATCCTCAATGGCAACATGAACCTGTGCTCATTTCCCCATTTCGGCAATTACCATCAACGATATTTTATGGCTGGTCTGCTTGGAAATCAGTGTTGTATTATCACAGACATTAATGATTGCAAACTTGACTGATGTCATGCTTGTGTTTGGGAAAAGCTAAAAGGTTTCTTTTCCTTTTTTCTTTCACAGATTATATTGCTAGTCAACCTCCTCTCTGTAAAGATATATCATAGGTTGAAACATTCTGGGATATTTGCAGTATTAGAAAGTTCAGAGTAATTGTATGATTTATGATAAATTATATACACTCACCTTTCTCAGCAAGTATTTCAGGGGCAACATACGTTGGTGTTCCACACACAGTAAATATGGGTTTTGTAACCTGCTTTGCAAGGCCAAAATCTGCTAGTTTCAGTGTAGTAGATTTATCTGCATTATGCTGAACCTACACGCAACAAAAAATACATATATTTAGTCCAGATGCACTTTAAGACAGAAAAATAGAAAGGAAGTAGTTAATAAAAATCAGTAAGAAGTACTAATAATAGTGCCTTCAAGTAAAGCAACATGAAATGGAAACAGTATTTTGATAAACTGTATTCAGAAAGTGTTTTTCCCCCCTATATACTAAGAGAGTGCATATATATAAAAGGACAAACAATAATGGAAAAAGAAAACTTCGCTCTACAAACTCTGTCACACTGTAATTTTCAAGAAAAGAAAAGGAGGAAGATAAAAAATAACCAAGAGTCAATTAAATGTTGTTATTTTCTCTTGGGAAAGTAAACTCTTCTTTTCCCTTAGGAAATCAAAGAATGCTGTAGGCGTCTTTATGCTTAAAGGCAATATTTCCAGCTAAGCTACTGACTTCACAGTGTCACTTGAAGAGCATTATCACCATCACACCAGTCTAACAAAAAAAAAACCGAAACAGACAACAAAAGTTGTACTTTATTTGCAAATTACTCTGCTACTCTGCTTGCTGCCCTGAAAATAAATGAGTCACAGCCCCCACATTGTAAGAGCTGGGGAAATGGATCCATGCAGAATGTCCGCCTAAATGGGTCTTTTCAGCAGTTCCCATCTCCTACATCCACTTGGAAAGTAATCAAAACACTTCTTCCCATTCTAATTTTGTAAGTATGGGTCTTTACCACTAATTTGTAACGCAGTTAATGAAACACTATTTTAAGAAACAAAATATGTCACTGACATAGTGACAATGCAGTCAAAACTTCTGCAGGACAAAACTAAAATGCCATAGCCATTTTCTCTATTACGTTAGTCAACTTCATGGTGACTTTTTGCCATGATGCACTGTGGACACAACAGCTGACAAAAATGAAGAATAAATTACAAAGGTAACAGTTACTTTCTAGAGCAGCATCTATCCACTGGATTTATATTTTAATAATAGGGGTAATAATGGTAGAATGCTACAAAAATTCACAACTGAAATGCTCAATTTTATATGTACTATGAAAATTATTATTTTATAAGAAAATTAAGTCATGTGGAATTTCAACTAATACTCTCCATGCTACTGTGCTAAAACAAATAATACTGAAATATTTATATCAATTTTTGGAAACCAGCAGGGGGGTGGGAAAGGTGGAGAACACACTCGTCTTAATCCCAATCCCAAAAAAAAAAATTATCTTGTCCAAAATCAGCCGGAAATGTCTTGCTTTGTAAAATACACTGTTGTGCTTTTTCCTTTATCAGGATGCCAGACTCCTAATCTCTCATCACAGCACAAGGTGGCAATACTGCACCATCTGTTCTTCCAGGACAAAACCACTGAGCTGTCATCTTACTTCACTACCGAACAGGTAGGAACAGCATGCACCGTGGGTATATTTTCACAGCTTTGTGACAATCATTTCAAAGACAGCATGTAACCTGTCAGCACACCTGAAAACCTCTGCCCAGAGCTCCTCAGCATCTTAGAATCATGGAATCATAGAATCATAGAACCATTAAGGTTGGAAAAAACCTCAAGGATCATCAAGTCCAACTGTCAACCCACACCACCTAACTCACTAAACCATGTCCCTAAGCACCACATCTACACGTTTCTTGAACACCTCCAGGGATGGTGACTCCACCACTTCTCTGGGCAGCCTGTTCCAATGCCTGATCACTCTTTCAGTGAAGAAATTTTTTCTAATATCCAGCCTAAATCTCCCCTGGTGCAACTTGAGGCCGTTTCTTCTTGTCCTATCAAGCTGAGGTAGATCTAATACAGCCTGCTTGCTGTGGACCAAGCAAAAACTGACTATGATTGCTAGGCAGAGACAATGGAAAGGGGGAGGCAATCTGCAACGAAGAGTCAAAGCAGCAGAGATTGATATGAAGAGCAGAGAGTGGGACAAACGATGCATTTTTGTTTCTGACTCTCACAAGAACTTGTGCTTATAGACAGATTAACAGGATATGAAGATTGTCAGGTCATGCACTAAAACCTGAAAGTTGACTGGCCTTGTAACTTACTTTCTAGGCATTTCTGTAGAATCTTTAGTTAATACCACAGTATTATTTTTTACATCATGCATTTGTTATACACTAGCACTAACACTGTGCTCAGAACAACACAAGCCAGTTTCAGCAAGGTGACCATTCCCTTCATCCCCAGATTCGGACACTCTGACATGTACAGTATGTGCTCTGTGAAACAGTGAGAATAAAGCAAAAATGGAAACATTAAATTACTATACTAGCCTTACTGTGACCCCTAAAAGACAGCTGTTACTGCTTGTCCATTCAAAACTACTGAGAATGGTTCCAAAAGTCCATTTAAGAGTGTTACCTTGTCTTACCTGCCTGTAGAGTTAAGTGAGATAAGGAAGACCAGCATTCAGTACGCTTTCTATAGACAGACAATTTAGGCCATACAACTATTCGTGCCCTTCAACTGCAAGGGAAGCCAGTATCTGGTAGTCTTGGACTAAAGGCAGACAGAATTGCTCACTACTCTCTCAAATGCAGATGCTATAGTAGGATATTGTTGTCTGAGGATTTCTAGCTATCCCAGCCATATATCCAGAAGAAAACACTAATACAAAGCCAAGTTCATCTTCAAAGAAGGGATAAATTGATCTTTTCCTTTTCTCCTGTCTGTTGATGACTCCCAGTTCTTCATGCTCTTGTTTGTTTTTGTGTCTATCTTGTGAAATCCATCAGTGTAGGATGATGACTGATAGCATTAGTATTTCTCTGTATGCACATATATATGGTAGCTCAGATTCTTCTTATATACCTCATGAAAGCAAACTAGCCCATAGGACATTTGTATATTAGAAATAGGTAGAGCTAAAGAAAAAGCACTGCTTACATGTCTGAGTTTCAGACATCCCTTGCTGCTGGCTAGAAGAATCTCTATGAAAAATCTTACAGGAAATTCCCAATATAGGTTTATCATACTGAACACCCTCGACAGGTAACTGGTTAAACAGGATTTTATCTCAAATGCACTTGGAAGCCTCTGACAGTGCCTTGTGTATGTGTAATTAGTGTCACAAAAGTAAAGTTAAAGGACAGAAAGGCTATATGTGAAGTTCTCAGACAAACAAGTCTGAGAGAGAGAAAAAGGTGGGGGAGGAAAAAAGCTCAAACATAAAAAGCTGTAACACTTATATTATTTATGAAGCTGAGTGTTAAACAATTACCACATTAGTATGTTTGGGAAGTGTACAAGGAGATGAGTACATGAACACAAATACAAACCTCCCCCTCCCCCCTAAAAGGGGCAAGGAGGTGACTTTGTGTCTTTTACAGCTATAACCTGGAGAAACACCACTACACTTTGAAACTAATTTCTCACTCACAAGTCAAGAAATGCTAGCACCTGTAGAATTAAAAAGTCCCTTAGCTAAAAACATTGCCAACAAATTCTGCTCCTCCAGGTAGCATTAAAGAAGTGACTGGCTTCTTTTGTAGGACCAAATACACCACATTGCTCATCCTTGGTGGCAAAGGTTTTCTCGCTGAACACCTAGTCCTAAATGAGGTGATCCTGTTAGCAGATGGGAGGGAGTCAGAGCAGCTGTCTTCACACCAGCTGTCAAACAGATTTTGTTTTTGTAGCACAAGTCACCACCCTTCTGCCTCACAGCTACACTGTGAGAAGTCTGATCATTGTGGGCAGACACAGTAGTGAAAGAAGAAGGAGGAAAAACAAGAAAGGATAATGGTGGACGGTCACAGAAGTTTATAACTAGAGGGCAGTTCCATAAGAGGAACAGTAGTGCAGTGAACTAATAATTACACCAGGTTTCCAACTCTCTTCTGTGTTAATAATTTTGCAATTCACTAGATGTCGAAGTGTTTTTCCACCTTTTCTTCTGTAGGGACAGGGTTTCCCCTTCTTTTCCCAGCTGCTTATTTGCATGAAACTTAAGGAAATATTTTTTCCCCAGTTTGCTGCTTCTCTGTCAGCTTTGATGGAAATTAGCCAGTAGGTTCAAAAGTCACTAGAAGCAGGGTTAGATTCTCACATAAAGCAGTTTTACAGTTGTGGGAACCTTTTTAGAAGAAAATGGTCATGTAGTGGATTTGTACTAAAGGAGAAAAAACATCAGCAAGGAATGAGAATTTAGGCAATTATGCAGAATGTAAGTGAGATAAGGAGGAATCGAAGGTAAATAATCAGCATGACTCAGTAATTTTAAGGGTCCCGTTCCCAGGATGAAAGCTAGCCAATAGTAACTTTGTTGTTAGGATCTTAGAATCATTCTATCCAATTAGTAGCTGCCAAATCTGCAAGAGCTCTTTATTAAAGTGTGTAATCAAGGCATAATAAATGGCTACAGCATGATCATATTGGTCTGAGTCCTTACCAGCGGCATACAGCAGACAAACACATTTCCTTAGTAAGACAGACTAGGGATCTCTTCTCTTCCCCATTTGCTGGAAAGAGGAAGTACAGTAGAATGCCTGATCAAAAGAAGATGCCAAAGGAGGACGAACAAGGAAACAGCCTAAAAGTATGTACCTGTTTCTGTTCTTTGTGCGTAAAGAAAGTCTAGGGAAACTAACTCAGACTTAAAGATCCACAGTGTAGCAATCTGAAGCAAGAGGTATCCCACAACCAAGGACATCCCTGCAGGATGCCAGCACTTCCAGCACTGTGCTTGCTCTCCAGAAGACTGCCCCAGCCCCTGACCCGCCAACAGCAGATGAATCCATGAAATTTCCTTCAATACTGGTTGGTTTTGTTCAGCATTGGCTGAGGTTAAGACTAGTAGCAGTTCTCCTTCCTACTCTGCTGCTACTGCTCCAGTCACTCTGAGGTGTTCAAAGCAGCATACTAAAAAGTCAGAAACGCTGTAAACTTGCTCAGATGTTCTGTATTTATAGGGATGCTTATTAGATAGCTAGTGAGCTATTCAACACTACCAAGAGCTTAGAAATTCATTTGGTTTGCTGAACAGACTAACTCTTCAAAAGGATGCTTTATGCAAATGATATTAATACAAGTGTTCATGGACAATTAGCAGCAAGGTGAAACTGGAAGAATTTTCTTTCCCATAGTGTATGGGTAACACTCTTCTCACATGACAAAATACCTATAGGCTGGGGCCCAGTCTGTGTTTGAAAATTATTTTCTGACTGTCAGAATGGGCAACACGATTATTTCAGTGCTACAACACTTTGCTACTGCCCAGCAGTCTCTGTTTTGCAGTGCTGTGAACTAAATGTGAAAACAACCAGAACGGACCCGTATCATGCCTCATCGCTTACCAGCATCACTGTGATGATTACATATTATAGAGGGAAATAATGCATCTGGTCTCAGGTGCTTCACATGCACTAGCTTATTTTCAGCAAATAAGGAGTAGAGCCTGGTTCATAATGGAAAATGAGCTTCTGGAAGAAAGCCCTGCGGTTCTAAGTGAGGTTTTGTTCTAATGGCAAAACAAGGCATGAAGGCAGGGCCCAGAGGCATACTTATTCGTGCAAACCAGCCGCTTGCACTCACTGTCTTATTTACAGAGAGACCACATGCCAACAATTTTCATCAGACTAAGCAGGATGCACTGCTGGACCTAGTATAGATACGTTAGCCAAAAGGTTTGGGAGCAAACCTTTCAGGCCTAGCCTTGTTCAACCACTGCACTTCATACAGCCTACACGGCTGCTTTTCCCCAGAAATTCTCACTTACTTCTTCCCAAAAGTAATTCCCTTAAAGAACTGAATGGCACATAGGACTAAATAGTCTATTATCTTTTTTCTGGCTAATGATGACCTTCCACCAGCAGATCAAATACAATTTGTTAGAGATTGGTAAATATTTGGTGAAGTTTGGAACCCTAGTCCCAGAGCGTAACACAATTAGCAAGGGAGAGTGGCTTACCATTACTGTTCTACGATGGTTATCTTGTGAAGTGTCAATACTGCAAACATTTCTATGCATATTCACACGTGTGAGTAACACTATTGACTTCAGTGCTGGATACAAAGAACACAGCCTGAGAAATGTGTTGGAAAAAATAACTTTTCTCTTTGGCGTGAAGTTAGTATTTGAGCTGACTTTAGTGTTGTATTTCACTAAAACACTCACAATTTACTGCCAGATTATTTCAATCAACTGCATTGTACTTCTGCTCCTAAGAACATAAATTGTCACAAAACAGAAATCACTACAGTAGAGGACTAGCACAGCGGTCTGCAGGATGTGTGACTGTAGTGAACAAAAAGTCCATTAAACAAATAAGCTAAATTAGCAATTTTATAACTTTTGGTCTGCAGGGAAGATGCCTTATGATTCAGTGCATGCTTCATGCCAAAAAAATCATCCTTGTATACTCAAAAGTCTGATGCTAAGTAATAGATCCTATTTCCAGAAAAATACAAGTGCTCACTACCCCTGAAAGCCAGGTTGTTTTTATTTTTACTTCTATCTGCAAGCACTATTTGCAATGCACAGCAGATCCATGTGCAGTAAACTGTAATGGTAATTTCACTTCAAAATTGGACCCATTTTTCCAAACAGTCCTGCCACAGCACATTATTTCTGTGCAGTATTTGCTTAAAAATACTCAAAGATCCATAACTAAAAGGAAAATAAATTCAACTCCTGCACATATGCAATATGTTTGCCAATGCTTACCAAAAGATTCTCTGGTTTGAGGTCCCTGTGGACAATGTTCTTGCTGTGAATATAAACCAGTGCTTCGCACAGGTCAGTGATCATGACAGCAGCATCATGCTCCGTGAACTTCACACTTTCTATGATTGCATCGAATAAGTCCCCTCCTGGGACATACTCCAGGATTAGGTAGATCTCAGCTTCTGTCTCATACACTTCAATTAAGCTTACTATATTGGGATGAGAGAGACTCCTAATGATCAGAATTTCACTTTCCATCATGTCCTCTTTCCCCTTCAGCTTGGATTTATCAACAATTTTCATGGCATAGATCTGATTGGAGTCACAGTGGCGACATTCCTTCACCACTGCAAAGTTCCCATCCCCAATAGTTCTGCCAATCTCATAGTGTTTTTCTACATCAGTTCTGTTTTTAATGGTGTGCCTCCGGCTTGCATTTTCCAAGCCCTGAGCCTTGTTTTCTTCTTTATTCAATCTGTGCTCTCCTGTTTTTTCTTGTCGCATCATGTCACTCTCTCTACATGTAATATTCCCCTCTCTTCTGGCACTCTCCTCTTTAGCCTTGTGTGCCTCTCTGCCCTCCCTATGTGTTTTCAATAGTTTCTCAGCATCTCTCATAGTGTCTTTCTTTAGCCAACCACTTTGGTTCATTATGCAGCTGCTTCCATTCTCTCCCTTCACTTCATGAGTTACCTGCAGCCCTTCTACAGCATTCTTCTTGACTTTTACTACTTCCTTCCCATGGTTTTCATGTTTCTCTACATCCCTTTCCTTCTCAATGATCCTTTTTTGCTTCTCCAACCCGTCATTAACACTCCTATGGAGGGGCTTCCACATCCTCTTACAGCCATTATCTTTCCAACCACCTTCCTGACCTTCCAGACAAGTTTCTGAAGATTTTCGGCAATTCCTGATTATTGCATTTCTTTCTACATGGTACCTCTGACATGCACCTGTGTTCAGCTCTCTGTTCTCAAATGAGGCCTCAGCCCGCCTTTCTCTTTGTAATTTTTGTCTGGCATGCCTTTCCTGTTCACATTTCTCACACTTCACCACCTCTTCTGAACTCTCTTCTAATTCCTCCTCGGGACTCCTCTCACAGTTGAGGTACCTCTCACTTTCTTGGGTCTTTCTAGAAGGCTTCACTCCTTGTTCACAACCCCAGCTCTCTCTAGTCCACTTTTTTTTGGTTCTCATTTTTTCCTCTTGCTTTGTCTTGGCTTGACTTTTTCCTTCATGTCCAGCTACCAGTTTGGGCGATACATCATCGCTGCAGTTCTTACTAATTTCTGTTTCATCAAAGCCACTGTCCACTTTCAAAGCCTTGTCATACAGCCTGCTCTTCAGCTTTTGGGACTGCAGCTCATTCTGCTGAATGGCAGCACTGGCAGCATAAGGATTTTCAGGATAAAGTTCTTGTAATACCACTTCCAGGTTCTTCAAAGTGAGGGGCTCCCTCCCCATTGCTATGAATGCATCACCTTCCCTGAAGAAGTCAGAAATGCTTCGTATTTCTCTGCCTCTCAGATTGTAAAGCTTTCTCACACGGTCATTCTTCCAGCGTGGAAATCCCAGAGCTTCTGAAATGTCAGACATCAGCTGTTCAAAGGTCTGGACCGATCTCCTGTTGAGAAGCAAGGTTATCCTTCTGAGTGTGTGTCCACCAGGTTTCACCACTGTAATAATCCTTGGCTTCACAGGACTGTGCTCTGAATGTATCGTGTGAAAACCATTACGGGGATTAAAAAATGGGGACCTATGACTGCTTTCACTCAAACATGGTTTTCCATAGTTTCCATGACCAACAGGAGGACAAGTGCCTTGTAGTTTCCTCTCTTTTACTTTTGAGCTTGCGTTGTGTGACGAATGGTCAAACAAAGCTCGGCGTCCTAAAGAAAACAAAAAGCAGGTGTATTATTCATTTTGCATCATCAGATCTCTCCGAGTAATAGCTTTCTACTTGTCACTAGATAAAGAACTTGAGAAGAACTCTAACTGCCACTAAGGAGGAACTCCATATACATGCAGCTACAAACATTTTCAAGTTTGTGAGAAAATGGAAATGTGCCTTGTGACAGAGAAATGCTATTAAAAAATAATAATATTAGAAACAAATCGATCCTTCTCCTAAATACTCCTATCTTCCATAAATCCTCAAAAAAAAATAGGGTTAATTGTGCCAGGATTGCATCCAGATTGTTTGTCATCCTCTTATGAATCTACCTAACGGGAACTCACTCAATTCCTTTCTGAACCCAATTACAATTTTGGCCTCTGTAAACCCTGTGGCAACAAGTTCCACAATTACACTGCATGAAGTAAAAGAAATCAATTATTTCTGGTTTAAAATTGCTACCAAATGGCTGTGTGCGTGCAACCTTATTTTCCTATAAATAATTATCTCCTCTTCACTTTCCCTGGCCCATTCATTTAGTTTCTAGGCTTCCATAACAAATTAAGTAAATGCGATTCTTTTTAAAAAGTATTACTTTTGCTATAATTTTACAGCAATTTTATAGTACATTTAATAGCAATGTAATTTAATTTTTACCCTTAACGAAAAGCCATCTTAGTTTTGTTTGATAACTGGAGTCCTACTTTTCCAGTATTTTGGTTTGACTACTTTATTCTAAAAATTATATAAAAATCACAAAGTCCTGAATATCCTCTAGGGACATTAATGGTTTTTTCCATCAATACTTCATCTTACAACATCAACCAAAGAAAACAGCACCATTCTTTACATGTAATTCTGAAAAGAAAAAACTGAAAACATAACACATGGTTATGGACAAGCCAAGCTATAACGCAATTAACTATAAACACAACAAGATAAGAATAAAAATGTCCCTTAAAGTACTCTGATTTCTTGTACTTATTAAGATTAAAGTTGATTACAATGCAATTCTTTTCAGCCTCAAGAAATAAACTTTCAAAATGAGATCACAGAGTGCCTCCAACTCCATTTAATAGTCTTGTGGTTCAGCTGGGAACAAACATTCAATATGTATGAACTAACAGGACCAAGCCAAAAGAAAGCAGCCAGAGTGATTACTGAACCATTACAAGGAAATTCCCATACACAAATGGCTCATCTCCCAGAAAAACCCACCCATTTTCATACATTACATAGTCACAGTGCAGTGGGCAAATCCACAAAGGAAAATTTGCACTTATGAGCATTCCTCTTGGTGCTAGGGTTCATAGATGCACATTCAAGAGTTCTGGCAAGGTTAAACCCACTACATTATGGTTTTCAACTACTGAAAAGCCATTTTCAGTAGTTCAAGCTATGCGTTTTTATTTGGCCTTTTCATGAAGGCATAATAGAGTGAAGAGGAAATACGCCTCCTCACCCAGAACAAACAAAACAGAAAACTACAAAGTGTTGCAGCATCCACTCACTCTCCCTCCAAAACAGCAGATCCCAAAAGCCAGGTGTTGAGTGGGGAAAGCACAAAGGGAGACACTGCTACAGACCTCCACTCTGCTGGTGGCTTTGTTCAATGTATGATGGACTCTTCATTGTAATACTCTCACCAGCTAAGTGCTGTGTGTCCTCCAGCCCATCCCTCAACTCTTGGCTTTGTTTTCTTCCTCTGCCAAATGAGATAGATACTGCTTCTCCAAACAAATATTACAAAGAAGCCCAGCTGCCAGCATGCCGACTGAAGACGTAAGCATTATATAAGAGCTACGTGTGACTAATGCTTGGTGGTTGCACAAGTTATTTCTGTCTTCATTCTGCTTTTTTAAGGATGATCTCTTGTTATCAAAAGATGACTACATATGTGCTACTGATTTTTCAGCAGATATTTACATTCCACTCAGAATAAAGCCTTCTGTGAATGGGGGAAAAAAATGAGAAAAAAAAAATCAGATGTAATAATAGTTCTCTGAAATCTAATTCAATTCCTGAAAACGCTGGTTACCAGGAACTGCCAAAGCTCAGGATTTAATGAACATTTCCAGATTCTTGCACACCCACTGTCATCAAAGCATTACCTTGCTTACGGGAACAGCGTGTGATATTTTTAATGCTTGTAATCATGGTACAACACAAAAACAATGCTGCACTAATAATGACTTTTCCCACAGATTATGTTTCCCCCAGCTATGCTGCTAATATCACATCTTTTTACAATCCATTCATTTTAAGTGCCTGGCTGCACTGTTGATAGATTCAATTGCCCAAACATCAGTAATGTTTCCTTTCTTCACTAAATTGACTAAGCTTTAAACAGAAAACGAGTTTATTTTTTTAATTCTATCACTAATGGAATAAGAGCTGTTTTATGTAACTATTAAGAACAATCCATCAATGTGTTTTTGTCCTTTTTACGCTGGCTTAATTCCTAGCCAAAACTAGTTTGTCACAAGCCACAAGTTTAGATATAATCATTTTATGAATAAAAACCATATTGCATGTTTTTCTAAGATGAAAAAGGAAGTCACAAGAATGCTTAAATCAAGGAATCTCCGAAAGGTTTTCTGAGAAAAGGGAAAGGGCCAAATTTTGTCATAGTCCTAGCCACTGACTAATGTATATATTACATAAAATAAAAAAATTAATTTTGGTTGCCTGTTCCAACTATTGCAGTCATAATTTCTGTTATTTTCCAGTTATGCTATATTTACTTTAACTGATACACAAGAAGCAAGCCTCAATCTGTCAGGAAAATGCACACACTTAAAGCAATAACAAGCATTTCTAGAAAGCCTTCAAAGGTCACGCACATACACAAATCCTGTAGCTACAATTTATATTGCTTCAAAATCTTCTTTCCATATTTATATACGAGTGGAAGAGGGAGGAAGAAGGAGGTGGGATCAGAAACACACTTCAATGAGTCTGAGTACTGGCAAATTATATATCAGAGAATAAAATGCTTTTTTTCTTGTACTGTCTTACTGAGAGCTAATGGTTATCAAATACACATATTTCTTATAAACGTTAATATGTATGGATGCATGCATGCATTTTTCTATCCGTATACACATCTATCTACACATGCTGGTGTATCATGGAGTATCAATAGACAGGATGATGCAAAAGATGAAGAAGGCAGAAAAGTGCAGGGGAGCAGCATGGCCGAGGAGGCTGCTGAGGACTGTCGCTGTGGAAGGTCAGCGGTAAGGCAGCACAAATTCTGTGGTTCATTTTTAAAAGCCAATTCACAAAATGTCTGTGATAGTCACCATCAATCCCCCTGAGTAGGGGGGAAGACATATGTGAGAAACCATAAAAATTCCTCTAGGTGACCTTTCCATGTAGGGTTTTTGTTCATACTCTGGACTCGGAGTAAAACTAAAGTGAATTCGGACGACTTAAGCTCTGAATAAGGTGTGTATACAGAGTTTCAACTAATCTATATGTTAAGGAATTGTGTAGCTACATCCCTACAACAGCAGAGTAATGGGGTTTGACAGAGGTCACCTATTCTCACGATTAAAAATTTATCACTACCATTTGTCCTTCAAAACTTATCCCTTCCCTTGACTGGTCTCAAAGTTTTTGTTCATTAATTAAAATATTTCCACTCATCTTGCATTCCCTTCTTGGCTCTCCTGCTTGAGATCACAGTTGCAGTAATTAATGGAATGGTTTACCCAGCAGCTAATTCTGCTATCAAGTCACAGGCTGCAGAGGAATTAAATTTTTACAAGGAGTATTACAACACATTTTAAAACAGAAGGCAACACTGAAAGAGGATCTAGTTATGGCATTGCTTTCTGTGAATAAGATTGTGTTATTTAAGCTCTGCAATTTCTTTAGAGGGCCTTGGATCAATATGAAAGCCTCCATTTACAAAAGCAACCATGAAAACTCCCCAAAACACGAGCAGCATTCTTCACGCAAGTAAAGTTGCACATGACAGAAACTGCATATCTGAGAGACATTTTGATATATCGATCCCAATTTAGCATAAACAAAATACTTAAAATGTCTGTTTTTTCCTTGATCTCTTCTTCTCGCTGTAAATTATTAAATGTTGCAACTTTCAGGGCTAGTGCACACTGTTAGTGCCCAAGATTGAAGCACTAGTGTGACAAGTCTCAATGTGCTAAATTAGTTACATGGAAACAAAATATGATCACGGGCATCCTCTTACAGCAAGTAAATTTTACATGGGCATTATTTACAGTCCTACTGTTGGAAACACTACTGGTGAAGTTTTCTCTTCAAGCCAAGCTTCAAAAATGTCTTTTCCCCTGTAACAGCTACTTTAGCTACTGCTAGAGGAGGGTCAAGCACCAGAACTGAGAAGACAGTTTGACTCTCCATCCTCTTGGCAATCCCACGGTGCTCCTCTGTTCGTGCCCTCTCTTTACAGGTATCACAAAGATGCTAATCCATGTTTGTTGCTGTAGTAATAACCATGACAGAAAAGCCCACAAGTTAGTAAGCCTGTTGTAACAGCAGGGTTCAGAAAGCATGCAGTGAAAGGCACGAACAGCCAGGGTAAACAGTAAGTAGATGCTCATTAGGTAAGCTTTGTCAATCATATCCACTGATGGGAGACAGACCCTGGGGAAAAAAAAGCAGCCTCTGATGGTGTAATTAATGTTTGCATCTTAATGTACAGGAACAATAGTCATCAATGTACAGAATCAATAGTCATAAAGGCTTGACTTTGTAACCTGAATAATGGTAAATTATAAGTACCTGGCCTTGTAGAAATACTTTTTTTAATACATTAAACAAATATACTGAACAAATTGTATGCGTTCAGAATACGTTTGATGGTAAGGCAGTTACAAAATATACTGTGCAATAAAATGTTCTTGTAAATCATATGGTATAACAACCATGGTTTACTAAACCAAATATAATAAGCACAATAAGTATTTTCAGAAGACCAAAGTGTATTTTATCCAATTAAATAAAAAAATTAACTCATCATGGTATTTGCACAAATTCTTCTCTGCATTAGCTACTGGTGCAGAAGAAAAAAAAAACAAACCATGTTCAGTATTACAAATACCATTTATCAGCTGGAAACTTTCAAGAACAGTTTTAATACTGTCACAATGAAAAAAAGAAAGGATCAGTTTAATTTCTGTAACATCACCTCTTCTACCCTAATGGACATCTCCGGTCATACATCATACACGCATATTGACATATGCCAGCACGTCCATGTCCAGTTTACACTACTGTAATGGAGATCAACCACTGACCTAGTCTCTATCTCATAAATCCACAGGTTTAGGCCTGAAAGATCCTATAAAATTAGTACGATGGGATTCCAAGTTCATTATCTTTTACAATTTCACATCAAGCATGCTTAAATTCGTGTGCAGTATTATTTTTCCTGTAGCTGTCAGTCCTGCAAATTCAGCTGCATGTCAAGTTGGGTTCCTTCTCTCCTACACGTCACCAAGAGAACTAAAGTTTCTCCCAGCCAAATATGTCTGATCCCATTAAGAGAGTGACAAAGAGTCAGCTGTAAGGAAAGGAAACGTCTTTAGTGGCTACTCCTAGAGCACAAGAGCATGGGAGACACACACCTTTATATCCACTCCCTGCCCTCATAAAGGCAGGCAAGAAGACTTTAAACTTTGCATCATACACCATATCTTCAACATATCTGATTTTTATTTTAAGAGTAAAAGCTTTTTATTTTAAGAGGAAAAACAAACATCCATTATGTCACACAAACTGGAAACTAGAGCTCTTCAAATCCTTCAGTCCCATAAATGCCCATTCTCATTCTTCCCCAGTCATTCACTCCAGAAGGAAAGAAGGGACTCTACTCCCTTCTCCCTGCCCATTTCTCTCACTCCCTTTTCACTGACCGTTTTAGGTCATAGACCTCTGAGTTTATGGGAGATCCTAGAGGGCAAAGAGTACCAGTGCAGAAAAAAAGCAGGCAGATGTTGTAGCAAAGGAGTTCCTAAGATGGGAAGGACTGTCTGGAGGGACAGCCTGGGTGCAAATTCTTGCAGCTGGCTGGACTTCAGGCGAGAAAGAGAGCCTGAGGGATGCCCACATTGGATTCTGCAGTATGGTTAGATAAGCTCTGGATTTTTCCATTCTGAGGATAGATGGTGGCTTTCTCTCACCCCCAGCCCCAGTGTGGGTGCCATCCTGCAGCTAAATACATGTAGGAGGCTCAGCATGCAGCAACATGTGACCGTATTTACTGTATGAGAACCACGAGGGATGAATGGCATTTAGCAGCCACCTCTCCTTCTTTCTCCTCAAAGAAGAGGCAAAGAAAACCCTGTAGTTTTGGGTTCTTTTTTTTTTTTTCCCCATTCTCCTTCACTAAGTATTCACAGCCTGCCCTGGCCCTTTCCTGTTCAGCTGCCCCAGGATAGGGCAGCCTGGTTTGCTCTCTCAGTTTTATATTCCATTTTCCGACCTGCCAACAGTGGTTGGACAAAAATTACGTTCCCAGATGCTCACCTCCTTCCCCTGTAGGCCCACAGCCACCCCACTGTACAGTTGAAGATTTTTCTAAATCAAGCCATTTGTAATTAAAAAAATAAAATATTTACAGCAAACACAGATGGCTATTGCCATGTGTTAGTGTTAAACTGAGCTGAATCACCCCCAGAGCAGCAGATGAAAGTAAAGACTTCATGTAGTCTGGTAATGAGTCACAAGTGCCATCTTTTTTGCCCTTTTTTTTTTTTTAGAGCAGAACCCCACTTTCATTATCTTCTTTGACATTTTAAGGGTAGCAAACTGAAAAGCGAGTATAAAAAAGTCCTTGAAAGAAGTATACAGATGCTTAATCTGCAAAGACTAAGTGAAATGTAAGACTGCACGTGAAATGAATCAGTACCTTTGGAGGTGTGAGGTTCAGTTTAGGTTGTTACCCTGCATAAAACCAAAAAAAGAATATTATGAAACTGCTCGTTTATTTAATTTCTTTCAAAGATGACAGGCTGTGTATTTTAATGGGAACAGCCACGGCTGCTTTCTGCAGTTTGACAGCTTTAGGGTCTGCCCCGGCAACCAGGGAAGGGAGCTCTGCAGTCCTGGACCTTCCATCAAGAATCTTTCAGGAGAGGGACAGAACTGACAGAGGGAAACAAAAACATCTTGCACAACTCTGATATTTGCCAGGATCCATCTGGCAAAACTCTGTGTGTTCCTCAAGGCTTAGTGGATAGGGCATTTCACTTTCACGTTGATGCTCTTGACTCCTGAACTACCATATATTTCAAATTAATTATTTATGTTTCATCACAAAGTAAGCTTTCACTGCTTTTTAATCCTGTTAGCCAACATTGCCCTCAGCCAAAGGAGCAAGATTCTGTTTCTTCTTGTGAGAGATTTTATTTGCGTTGCTTCCTAAATCTCAACTTGATGACTAATCAGTTGCAACTGAGCAAACCCACTGAAAATAAGAAAGCTTGCAGAGGTGTCACTGAGGGTTTAATTATGTTTCCAGATCTTTTATTACCAATAGCTTTGTTGCATAACTAAAGGAAAGACCCAGCCAGAGTCTGATTCTCCATCTGGTTTGCAAAAGGAACAATTACCCAAAAGTTTTCTTTGGAAATTCAGCACATTTAAGAGAGGTTAACTCCCATATATAAATGAAGAATTTCCAATCCCATCATTACAGAACCTCGTTTTCAGATGGGACTCATATATTAAAGCCAACATTGCAAAACAAATTGTTTTGCAGAAATTATAAAAGAAAATGGGTTTCTCAGGGAGCACTCTAAGCCAGTGCTAATTAGACTTAAAAGCACAATAACAAGCAGAAAGATCAGGATTCTCACACCACTAGACATTTCTCAGCATTTCCATTAACTACATTATTTGGGGTGACAAGAAAACTGAAAAATTGGAGTATATATACAGGCTAGCAATAGTGACTGAGTGGGAGATGGTGTTTTCAGAATGATTACTGAGAGCTTCTTCTAAGAATACATGACATAAATAGTTGGTTTGCATTCTTACAATAATTAGACTGAGTAAACTATAGTAGCAACAGAGGGAAGACAGTAAACGTGCCTGACTTTCATTGCAGTGAAGGCAAACTACTGCTAGGTAAGATGAACAACTTTCAAGCATTACCAAAACTCCAAATTTGTAAATTTTAGAACTGAGGCAGTAGCTCCCCCTTCTTTTTAATTGTTTCTATAATACTCCAAAAGGGCAGATCCTGTACCCTGAAAATGAGAAAAACCTGGAAAAATATTATACTGTTAAAAACAGAAGTATCACGTTCACTTTTTTCAACTACTACATTTTCAGCTCTGATTCAAGTTGCACTGAAGCTAATTAAAAGATTCACATTACCATCAGCGAGATCTGGATCAGATTTAACTGAGGCTGCTAAAGTCACCATAATGTTCTGATACTAATTATATTTACAAGAAAATCTATATAACACTCATTTCAAATGTTAAATGTTTAAGAATCATCAAGTCAAAGGAAAAAAGGAAAACCAGTGACAGAAAACAACTCAATTAGCCCTAGAGCTGATCGAAAAAGAGGAAGGACCACCAGCTTCCCCAATTTCTACAGAACTATAGATGTTTCTCCAGAAAACAAACTAAGCTAAGTAATCTTAGAAATGCGGAAATGAATTCCACACAACTTCCCTCAGTCACCACATGCTCAAAGTCCCGCAGATGCCAAAATTGTGACGCTCTGCAGAACATGACTAGAAAAAGCAGCACTGCAGACAGATACAAAGCACGTAGTGACACTAAAGATACATTCAAAACTCAGGCTAACATGCCCAAGGTAATTAACTTGAGTATAAAGAAAAAACAATAAAGACAAGGTAATTTTAGCACAGCTCAAATTCAGAGGCTTGAACAGCTGCCAGTATCTTGAATTAAAAGCAAGTTACCTTATCTTTGCTGACAGTTTAAGTCCAATTAACCAATTCAGGTTAATGAACCACAGATGGACATTTACCAGAAGCTAGCTCTCAGCTGATATGTCCTAACATCCTACAAAAATTTTCATGGAAAGAGACATGCCATTTCAGGAGATCCACACCCATCACACTACAAGAGACTAACTCTGCAGGATCAGTTTTATCCGAAGAGCCATGGGACAGCTTCCTGAGATATAAAATGCAGCCACCTCTTGAGGACAGCATGACAGAGTTGCTATAACTGCACTTCTATTACATATCCAAAATGTGTTTTGTAAGTTTGGTTTCACTTGCTGACTGTTTTGGGACTCTGTACTGGTTTTCAACATTTCAAAGACACAAAAATGCATTCAGACCATATAAAAAACACAAGAAGTGTCTAGAGGAAAAAGGGGGGGGCTAAAGAAAAAGGAGACAAGGAGGTGGTAAGACACACCTGCATGCAAATATGCATATACGTACATTTTCATTTCTATATAAAGCTAGGAGCAAAAGCATTCATGATGAACTTTCAGGTTTGGCAATAAACTCTCAGATCATCCCCTCACACAATATAGGTTGCGATCTAAATGCTCACAGGAAGAAGCCAGAATTTTGTTATACTGTCGAGAGGGGCTTGTTTGTTTGTTTTAAAAAATGAAACCTTTTAGTCCACAGTGTAGCAAAAGTTTCAGTTTATGGGGATGTTTCCAAACACAGTGCCTCACAACCCAAAAACTGTTCCATTACTTCAAACCAGTGCCCTGGTTGGTCCTGCTGACACTGGGTACTGAATGTCCCAAGGAAGACAGAAAATAATGCTGTGCAGTGCAAAGCTGTTTTCCTATAAATATCTGTTCTGTTATTAAATAGGGGCAAACATAACTACAGAAGTCAGGGGACACAAGGGCACAACGGGCATTCTTCTCCAGAGACGTTTGGCTACCGCATGTCCCAGCATCCCCACCCTTGGAGCCCATGCCTGTAACCCACCTAACTCCAGCTGTAGTAATTTCCCAGATGAGGAAAAATTCACCACTCTTAAATGTACTTTAACACACAGTTGTGCAACAGCTTAAAAATCTTTACATTACATGCTATTTTTTTCTTTTTTTTTGATGAACATCTGTGGTCTCCGAGCAGCCCACGAGCATTCATTCCAAACGAGCCATACTCACACGGACTATTAAGAGCGCAAGTTACTTCTAATCTCCGATTTTTATTGCAGTTACACATGACACCGTCCATGCTTTTGGGAATATGAAGCACCGACTTCCCATTCAGACTTCAGAGCTTGCTCTGGTACCTCGCACGGCTGCTGGGGTGGGGGGGGGGCTCTCAGCCTGGGAAAAGGAGCATGGACAGCCTGACCCCCGCCCCCCAGCACCCCGGTGGGGAGCAGCAGAGACTCCCTCTCCGCACTGTAGTAACCTCCTTGTTCCGCTTCCCAAAGGCTGTGCAACGAACCCACTTCATTAGTTTCCACTACGATACCAAGCCGGGGAGGGGGGAGGCTTCTCTTTAATCAAAAATACAAGTCATAGAAGGAGCACAGTGAAATAAACACCCCAACTTGGCACCTCCGGGGACCTCCTTTTTTAAAAGCCTTCCGAGAAGGAATCTCTCCTTCCTCCGTCCCTCTCAAAGCCCCA
>NW_010141695.1:0-2138 GCF_000699245.1 Pterocles gutturalis
AGGGGTGCCCCCTCCCCAGGCAGCGGTCCTCTGGGCGCCGCTGTGCAGCCAGGGCGCGGGATGGGGCGCTGGGGTTTCTGTTTTTTAATTTCCTTCCTTCCTTTTCCTTTGTGCTGCTAACTGAAAACACTTCTGATTCTTCTTCTACCACCCCCACTTCCCTCCCCCCGTCTGTGTCTGTTCCCCTCCCCTTTCTCTGGGCTCCCCTTTTTATTTTCTCCTCTTGGCTCACGGAAACCTCTTTTCTTTAGACCACCAAGTTTTTGTTTATGTCGATAACTGCAGGGCAGCACCCCGCGGAAGGCGAGCGGAAGTGACCGCCACGCACAACATCTTCCACTATTTGCAGACAACACCTACCCCACGAACACCACCCTCCCTGACTCCACTGCCTCGCCTTGCGGCAAGTCGAGGTAAGCGGTGCCGGTCGCTCCTGGGCTCTTGCACGGCAGCAAGGCCAGTAGCAGCCTTGGGCTTCTCCACAAAGCAACTGTCTGGTGTCACAGCTGGCTCTGCTGTTCTCCTGGGCTGGCGGGGCTTGCTCTGGATCCGAGAGGCAGGGCAGTTTCTCTGGCTGTTGGCAGGGTGCAAGGGAGCTTTGCGGGCTCTGACCATGTGTTGGTGTCCTGAGGGATCAGAAGGCACCAGCCTGCTCTAGATCTTGCTCCAGGTCTCCTTTGCAGCCTTCGCCATCAGCATGTGCTGCAGCAGCACTCCCTCTTTCCTAATCCCCCCGGGACAGCGTGTGGCTGGCACTGCACAGGTGTCACTGTGTCACTTGCAGCTGCTGCTCTGAGCAGGGTCTGGTGCAGATTTTGTGGCTGAGATGGCAGCAGCTGGGTGCTGTGCTCGTGCACCTCAGGGTGGGGAGGAGGAGAGGGGCTCCCGCTCCTGGCTTTCAGATCACATCAGCCTCTTCTCCTGTCCTGCAGGCTGTCCTCATCTGCTCTCCAACTGCCAAATTCCGAACAGCCTTCCTCCAGCTGTCGCCTCAACTCAGCCCCTCGCTGGCCAACGGTTCTCCTGCCCACCCCTCGCACCCCCTCCCTCCCGGCAGCGGGGAGAAGGGGCCCGGCCAGGTCAGTCCTGGCTCCTCCAAAAAGAGGCAGAGAAAGCAGCAGCACGGAGCAGACGGCAGCCCTTGTGCGCCAGCTGGGAAGGGCAAGGATGAAGGCACCAGCCCCGCCAGGAAGAAGAAGAATCTCGCTCTGCAGGGCCCAGCATCCCTTGCAGGGAAGGGTCCCAGCGGTGGCCGGGAGGGGTCAGACCGTCAAGACCCGGAGAGCAGCCCCAAGCAGCAAGTGTCAGACCCCCGTTCCTCCCTGGACACGGAGCCCATCTGCCCCGTCAAGAAGAAGAAAAAGAGGAGGATGGAGGAGACGGAAGAACGCTGTTCTGGGACGTTGTCCTCGGGCAGGTGAGGGGCTGGGGTCCCGCGAGAGCCCTGCGTGCCTCTGTTCTGCCTGGAGCCCCTGGGCTCCGATCAGGTGCCTCTCATCCTTCCATGGGTGGGACGAGCCTTGCCACGGGGACCGTGAAGCGCTGGCTTGCTGGGGGTGCGGGTGTCCCTGCGTCCCATTGCCCTGTGGGGAGCTCAGACTCTTCCCCTCTGGTCTGGCGAGAGCGAGCTGAGCCCCGCTGCCTTCCCCAGCTCTAGGAGGGCTGACACAGAGCCCGGGAGGATGAAGCAGCAGCGGAACGCGGAGGCTGGGGCTGGAGAGAGCGAGCACCGCAAGCGCAAGCGGAGGGAAAGCCTCAGTGCCAACAGCGTGCACGCCGCAGACAGCACCCCAGGTACGACCGTGTGCTGCCCTGGCTGCTGCCCGGCTGGGAGAGCTGGCTGCCCCTCTGCCCACGCCGCCCCTCAGAGCACTGGTGTGCAGTCCCCGTCCTTGCTGGTCCCCACGCCTGCCAGGGGGTGCCCCTCTTCCTGCCCCTGTCCTGGGCTGCCCTGCCCACAGGGAGGATGTTGTACCCTCACGAGGGTGTGCTCCTCTCCAGACTCATGGGGTGAAGGTTTACCCCCAGCTCCCCCCTGCCCAGGACAGCCCCAGTGTGCCCAAACACCCTGTGCCATCAGGACCTTGTTAGTCCCGACAGCATCTCCTGGGGCGGGATCTGCCGTGGAGATGGAGCAA
>NW_010141696.1:0-5544 GCF_000699245.1 Pterocles gutturalis
GTCAGGCGGGTGCCTCGGCGCCTCTGAGGGAAAGGCGGGCTCCCTGCTCGGTGTCTGCCACCTCTTTTGTGAAACCGTCGCTTATTTATCGAAGATAAAGCTTTTCATTTCCCCGCAAACAACCTTGATTGTCTTCTGTGACAGAACCTCTCTCGGTTTCCTTCCCGTCTCGTTCCCTCCCCCGTGGCTGGGGGCTGGTGCAGTGGCCAGAAGAGAGTTGTTCCTGATGACTGTTCGTTTTATGACAGGATCCTCTGAGACTGAGTAATAAACAATTACATTCTTTTTGCTGGTTTCTTTCAAACTCTGTTTGATCTCAAGTGTGGGTTTATGAGGTGCTACATATAAGGGAGTACCTCCCCTGTTTTCCTCTTATTCCAGTAGAAGTGAGCTTTTTATTTACAGTTCCTCTGCGGTGTTCCCAACCGAAGCACTGCAGCAGAATGCTTTTCGGTGAGAGTATGAAAGTCATCTTTTACAAAATTTGATTGCTCTAACTTTATTTCGTGACTGAGAGGAAGAAATAAATAGCTCAGACTGGATGTAGAATTTCAGATTGAAGAGTACAGGTAGTGTTTAAAAGCCAGGTATTGTGACAAGATTTTTAACGTGATTGCTTTTAAACTTCCAACTGCAAGGTACCAAAATATTGTTGATACTGTATTAAGAATTCCAGTGCACTAGGCACACTAGAAACCAGCAACAAAGTTCATTGACTTACAGGCTTGTTCCATAAGCATATGGATGTTAGCTTGTAAAAACGAACCCAAGGTGACTGTCAACTCCTTCAGCTTCTATTGCAACTTGTGTTATGCTTTACATGCATAAAATCCTTATTGAAAACCTAGCATGCCAATGACAGGTGAAGTCAGAACCAATGTGTTTGCTTCCTATTACTAACCCCAGGTGTGGGTTTCAGGCTAATGTCATAACTTCCGTAGTGCGGTGATTGACTTTTTATTAAAAGGGGTGGTTTTTTTTAGTTATTTGAGTGTTTCTGACAGTGTCTTTTGTTACTTTCATGGCTGTTTAAATGTAGCAGTTGTTTTTGCTTATTGGAAGATGTTATAAGATTCAGACTTTTTATTATGTTTTTGAAACATACTTCAAAGCATTTTTAATACTGCCAGATGAATTTTAATAAAAACAAATTACCTTGCTACCTACAATGGTAGTAATGTTGCAGATTAGAGCTTACTGAGTCTGAATCCTAAAATAACAAATATTTTACTTTTCTGAAGAGCTTTTAGGTGCTGTTATGGACAGTCTACCCTAAGGTAGTTGGGAGTATGTGTATGTAAATGGACACTGTGACAGCACCTTTAGTCTTCCAGTTTCTCATGCCAGTTCTTTTATTTCTGGACTGCAAGGATGAAAAAAACCAACCCCATTTACTGGAATAATCATCATATAATATCAAAATAATGTGAACATATGGCTGTAGAACTGGACCAAATGTTTGTTGCTGTTTTTTTGGGGGTGTTTTTTGTTTTTTTTTCTTACTGGAGGTTTTGCATTCTGAAAAGTGAAAAGCCAGTGATCTAACTTGTTATGTGGTGGAATTTAATTAATTCATATTCATAGAAGCTTTTTTTCCTCCGTGATCCTACTTCATTTGTTTCTTTTTTTTATAATTAACAAAAGCATGTAATTACGAGAGGAAAGACTTTAATACTGCTAAACTTGGACTGTTGTAACAAGTGCGTATCACTACAGTTTTGTGTCAACAAATTAAAATGAAATGTTATCAAACTTTTCTACTTTCTTACGACTTGCATTTATCATATTTGAAGTAATTGATTGAGGCAGGTTTTGGATTGGTAATTCTTTTACATACAAATTCATTCTTAAAAATGGTTGTAAAGTATCTGAAGCATAGGAAATGGAATTATGTGTTTTGCTCTTTTCCTGTGTTTTGCCAGTGGTGGTTTTGGGTTTTTTTTTTGGTTTTTTCCCCCACATGGGGAACAGAGTTACTTCTGAGAGGTGTTTGTCAGTTATGATTTCTTTTGTGACCAGGATACCGCCTTCTGTGTTCTTTAGCATCCTTCCCATGTAAGTTCATATTGCTTGTTCTACTTTGCTCTTGAAAAATGTGAAAATAATTTTGTTCCTGGTCCTGAACACAGTTGGGCTTCAAGAATTAATAATGATGTGGACTGTACTTTTCTCACCTATTGTTTTTGCTTTGCTGGCAAGCCACATCCGTTGTAAACTCTTTCATTGCCTTCAGGACATAAGGGCTATGTGTGTGATGAGCTTATGATACTACACTGAGTTTCACCTCTACTAAGGAACTTACTAGAAGAGTTGCTATAAGTATGCCGTGAATATAGTGATGGGTTATTTTCACTGGAAAATAGAAGGTTAGTGTTTAATGCATTTTTAGAATAAAATGTGCAAACCCAGAATTATGTGATATCCTTTCAAACAGGAAATCTTTTGGGTTGAAACAGTCACAGTTGTATTTTGTTTGCAAAAATATTGTGGATGTAGCTCCTCTTTAAGCCACGCAATCTATATCCTGTGTGGAGGAGCCTAATCATCATTTTTTTTTTTTTAATTTTTTCTTTATTTTATTCTGTCTCAGTAGGGTGGAGTGTTTTTTTTGGTGGGGCACTAGATTTTGGTTTTGGAAGAGTGTTGGAAGTTTTTCCTTTAAGAATGCAGTGAATGTTTTTTCTTCTTGGATGGTAGTTCCAAAATTGCCGCCGCTGACAAGTATAAGCCATATGCCTTGGACACTAGGGTGCAGACAAGAAAAAGCCACTTATGAGGAGCTCCGTCTTCCAGCTTAAGGAGAGACACAATGGAAAAAGGAACTGCTACAGCTGAGAAGTATATAACACTTCCTATTTTTTACTTAAATTATGGGCATCATTATTCTACAGCATATGTGAGGTAATATCATGCCAAAGGCACAGAACTGTGTAGAGTCTGTACACCGTCAGTAAAGTGATAAGAGAGGTGATAGTGGCTACTATGTAAGAAGTTGTGATGGACTGGATCCCTTAGGAGGAATAGTTAGTATTGCGTATTCCCCTAGCACCTATTGCTGCGGAGCTTTTCTGGCTTTGCCTTTAACTTAATTGGGAGAAATTAATATCATTGAGGTTGCAGCCAGCATTCACATTTTTGATCGCATCTAGGAGGAACCTTGTGGAACTTTGTGCAAGGCTAGAGTCAAAGACTTTGGACACATCTGCTTTTATATGTAGGATCTGGTGGTTGTGTTTGTTTTAACAGAAGTCAGAGTTAAAAGTTTGGACAGTGTTTAGTGATATTTTTTTTTTTTAATCTAGTTAATTTTGTGTGATGCCGGAACTCTTCTCCGAAGATGACTGACTGATGCATATTTTATGTTAGACTAGACAATATACAAGTGGATCTCGAGTATTACAGTGTGCATTAATATCTTAATTGCTACATACATTCCTGACCTATAAAGACAGATAACAGGACTGATAAAACACAAAGCAAAGATGAGTATCTGCAGTAGTTATTTTTTGAATTAAGCTATCTTCCAGGTGAATTAAGAAAAAAGTGTTTATGTTGGGTTTTTCGTTGTTTGGTTGTTTTATTTCTTTTCAAATGAGCAAACACTAGCCATGTATTCAGTCTAAAACCTTTCCCGAAAAGTCCAAAGTGGGCATTGCTTATTCCTAATTTAAAACCAAAATATTTTCAAATAGGTGTACACTGTTCTCTTCCTTTAGGGAGGTCAGTATTAATACAATTCTACATTGTAAAAGCCTAAAGGAAGATGTGTCACTTTAATACACTTAATATTAGAAATTTTCAGTGATGTTGAGATGAAATATATTGCAATTAATTCAGAGCTGTATAGTTATCAGCAATACTGATATCATCCTTGTTTGCTGATTAAATCTGAACTGACTGTAGAGAATAATTTGCAAGTTTATCAGCCATTATTAATAAGGTTATTTATTGCAACAAAGCTTGAAGGCCATTTTGTGGTTTTTTGGATCATGCCATTTTTTTTTTAGGATGGTATAACATGGCCTATTCTATGATTAAAAGATAATTTCATCATCAATGTCAACACAAAATGCTATTCATAGGCTACTCTGATAGTAGAAATATATTTAATATATACGTGTGGATTCTAATGAAATAGATGAGAACATTTTGAGGGAAAGGATGCTCTCTATTAATTTCTTTTCATAGATTAACATATATGAGAATGTTGCCTACTGCAGACTTCAGAGAGAATAGGTAGTTATTTGACAACAACATGCCATTCCACCCAATCGAGTTATGTTAATCGTAACAAATTCAAGTTTGATGTGTAATATAGGCCTTCTTATTATATTATAAAAAACATTCTAGCATATTATTTTATTTATATTAATATATCATACGGCTGTGGAACAGCCCCCGTTATGCTAAGAGTTGTCCATACATAGAATAAAGACGGTGCCTTTTTTGAAGAATTTGGAGTCCAGTGCTATTAGTATTAAATCAAAGCTTGCATTTGTTATTTTTTTTTAAGCATTCAGGGCTTTTTAGATATTTTTTTTTCTGTCCTTAAAAGCTGGAGGCAGCTTCAGAAATAAAAATCGTTGAGAATGGAGATTTGAAGAAGCAAACAAATTATTGCCTAATTGGGGGAGGAGGAGAAGGTGTCTTGCTCCCTCTCCGTCATGACTCACTGCTGGAATTTACAACTCTTACATGTTGGTCTAAATTAAAGGCTTAGTATTACCATATATTAATTATTAGCATAGGATAGCTCAAAAAACTTCAGCTCTAATTGAGTATGCTAGCCTGGGATATAGGAGATTCTTTCTTGGGCTTGTGTCAGACCCCAGCAAAGTGAGATTTATTTTTTTCCTTAAATTGGAAGACTGTGTTGGTAGGTGATTTTGAATGTCTTTAAAATCTTTCTTCTCTTCTTTTATGAGCAGCTTTTCCATTAGTCTTGAATCCTGTGTCTCACTGGTTCTTAAATTATGAGATTTTTTAAGTAAATAGGTGTTAATTTTAACACTTTGGGTTGGTACATTTTTCTGGTAGTTTGGAAATCTGTCACTAGAATCAATTAAGCTTGGAAGTACGTAATAATCTCTAATGTATTATGCAATATATCTGTGGAATATACTGAGTGTTTTGAACTTCTGAAAGCAATTTTTTTTTTTCACAGGCAATCATGGAATTATATTGTGCAGTAATAGACACCATCCTTCAGGAGTAGATTTGTGTGTCAAAAGCTACAATGCTACAAAAAGAACAGAGCATAAATTCTATAATAGCTCAAAGGACAAGCAAGAATATGGACTGCTTAGTTGAGGAAAATAATTGTTTTGAACATAAATTTTCAATCACTTTGCCTAGATTTTAAGTCACTCTATTCATTTTCTTAAATCTTGCTTAGAAGCAAGTACCTGTAATCTTGTCTGGATCCGAGTGTACAGGTTTATCATTGTGGTGCAGTAGGGTGTTGGAGCAACTGAATTCCTTTCGGGGCTGAGGTTTCACAATAGGGATGAGCTGGGTTAACCATTTCCTGTGGCCAGGGAAAGA
>NW_010141696.1:5575-31142 GCF_000699245.1 Pterocles gutturalis
AGGCTGTTTCCTCTTCCTTGCTGCTCATTCCCACCATTTGCTTTGAATGAACTGCACTGCTTGTCTCAGAAAATTGATCCAGGCCACTAAAAATGTGAAAAAATAGTTGTATGCAAAGAATGCTGAAGAGAGAGATGTACACACACACGTATAATATGTATGTATGTTTTGCCAGGCTGGTGCATTAAATCATCTTATATTGTGACTATTGTATTGTCCATGCTAGTACAGGAGGAAGCAGACCGCTTGGGTGAGACTAATAATGGAGAAAGGGATAGGGAAGTGGAATCTCTTCCTTTCAGTATTTTTGTTTATTCAGTTTAGTTTATTGTGGAGCTGTACCGCAGGCAATGTATTTTGAATTTTGTTCTCTGGCTATTAACAGTGAAATGAAAGATCTCTGCAGTGCAGTAACATTGTTACCTCAGAGATAAGTTATGGTTTCACCAGTTTTCACCCCTTTATTGAGTATCCAGTGACACTTTACATTTTCCCTGGAACAGGAGAAAGTAAGGGATATTGGTTTTATGGTAAAAAGTGTGGTCTTTAAGGAAGTCTTGAGAAACAAATATAAAGTTGGGACCAAAAATCAAGGAAAACCAATAAAACTTAGGTGGCAGTTGCTAGTCTGCCATCATTCCCCCCCCCCCCACTTTGCAGTATTGCATTCCTTCTGATTTCTGCCCATTATTTCCTTATCCTCTAAGACTGATGGTGTAATTTAGCCTAGTTCTTCAGTGGTGGAAGTACAATTAAGATTTTTTTAGTTTCCACTCATTGCTTTGCTTAGCAGCAGAATTCTATTTATGTGTGAGGAGACTGTATCTATGAGACTATTTTATTTAAGGAATTCCAACTTCAGCAAGAATCAATCAAATCTAAACTTGTGTATGTTGCAGACACTGTATTTAACCTATGTGTCCTTATGTCTACTTTAAATTTGACAAAGGGATTTCAGCTTTCACATGACTATTTTTTAAAAATTGAGAATGGGGGAAACTGAGGCTTCAGTTTTGTGTGGTGAAGCTGATGGAACTGCAGGGGTTGCTGCAGTCCTGCCTCCCTGCTGCCCTCTCTGGTATTGGCTCTGGTATGTATTTGATTCTCTGCTGAGCTGTTTAAGTAGGTGAAGTCAGCAGGAAATTTTTGTTTGCCTTTTTTTTTTTTTTTTTTTGCCAGGGTACTTTTCTGCCAGCTGGGCACACTGAAACCAACTCGTTGCAGGGTCGGATAAGCACTGGAACCAGCACAAGAAAGAGCAGAAGTGCGTAGATTGCAGGAAGGATGTAATCAGTTTAATCAGTTTTATCAGTTTAGGTTGTTGGGATTTTTCAGCCTGAAACAACCCCATAGTGGTGAATGAATATGGTGAGATATATCTAGATGATTTTGGTATGTAATCCCTGTCCCCAGTGGCAAAAAAGAGTAACTTCCCTGCTCTCTGAAATCAAAACAAGAAAACAATGCAGTGCCCAAGGTCTCTGCCAGGCTGATCCATGAAAATTTCTCCAATGCCAAATCCTGTGGGTTGACCCCATGCACATAAGCACGGTGCATTGATTAGCATCTGAATGAATTCTGTATTCTACTCTCCTGGGAGGCAAGTTTTGAGACTTGGAGACCAGCAAACCTCACTCTCCTGAAAATCAGAATGTATCTGTCCATACCTGCTAAGATGACTAGCATCTGAATGAATTCTGTGTTCTACTCTCCTAGGAGGCAAGTTTTGAGACTTGGAGGCCAGCAAACCTCACTCTCCTGAAAATCGGAATGTATCTGTCCATACCTGCTAAGATGAATAGCTGAGAATTGTCGAGAGTTTTAGATGAAAAAAGCAATAGACAGGGCTGTATTATTAATATGTGTAGAAAAGTATTGCCTGCATTGCTCTCTGATCGTTAAAGAGAAAGAAATAGGGCAGTCTGAGACTAGCAAAGTTTACCATAACCATTAAGTACAGGCTTACCTGTGTATAGTTTTTTAATTTCTCGAAGAAGCTAGGTTAAGTGTTAATGTAGAATAACAGGTCCTGTTTAAGTTGAGGAGACTAACTTTGAGTGCATGTTTGCATGAGGAAATCTGTTTTTAATCCCGTTTCCTAATGCAATTTGTCTAATTTATTATTCAAGATGGTGCTGCACCTGTTGGCATTCTTACTCCTGTTCTTAAGGTGATACCTTCAACATGCTTATGGTACTTTCAACATAGTTCAACTTCTTTTTTTCTACCTCCTCCTTCCTTATGCATACTACTCTAAAAAAGTAAAACAACAGGCTTCAGAAAGTGTATCTGGCTATCTTGTAAAATCTTAACCAGTGGGTTGGTCAAAACCTGACCTGAATCTATCCCATATAGCCAAGGATAGGGGTTTTCAAATTACTTAAATTCAAAACAATGTCATAGTAAATGTCATTAGTAAATGTTACTAATACTCAATCACCTCTTTTCAGAAGATATGTAAAGAGAGGATATTTGTGCATGGGTATGGTATAACTGGTGTATGAAAAATGCTTGTCAGGGTGTTAGCATTTTGTAGAGAGGAGAATGTGATAGCCAGAGCATATACCGTGTGATGACGTGCACAGCACAGGAAATTAGTATCTCTAATAAGTTTAAACAGTTCAGCTAGTCATTACTTGCTTGAAACTGTAATTTACCCACTGATAGCTTAGCTACATTATTTGGGCATCTGCAAAAGTATTAACATCTGTGAACCAAGAGCCATTTCTTACAAATCCCGTAGAATAGTTCTTACAGTACATGGGTATGCTAGATACTTAGCTCAGTCAAATGTGTACTTAGAAATAGTCAAACAGAGTTCTGACTGTTAAAGTTGCTGTTCAGATACATTGACAGAGAAGTGGTTAGATTTTCCTGCTGTGTATTTAAAAACAAGTTCTTGGAATTGAAATTTTGGATGATTCTGCAGGATAAAGAATGGGTTAATTACTATTCAGGCTCCAAACAGTTGGATTGTATGTACACCTTGGGAGATTATTGAATTCTTGAAACATTGTCTTATAAAAATAAACTATGAAACTCATCTTTGTGTGCAGCTTCATCTCTGCATGCAGCTCTGAATGTCTCAGCATGCCTGATGCTTAATTTCCTTACATACTGCTTTATTGTCCCAAGTTGTCTAAATTTCGGAAAATTTTAGCTGCAAGTCTGAATCAGGTACTTCTGATAGTGGAAAAAAGATCCGTAATGGTTGACCTCCTTTACACTTCTAAATCATGTCTGGATCAATGTAATTATTTTTAAACCATCTCACGTGGATTGGGGTCTATTCTAGCCCATGTCACTGAGAAATCTTTTTAGTCCTTTTTCTGAATAGCTTCTTGGTGTACAAATGGTGCAGTGTATTTACCATTTTATTGTCATTAATCACAATTTCAGCAAGAGCTTGTTGGATATGGGAATATGCTATAAAAACCCAAGCTTCACATTGAAACAAATCAGTTTCAAGTCTGTTGCCCCACTTCCCCCCCCTCCTTCTGCCAAATTCCTGACTGCAGCACTGTGGTGGAGAGGGCAGTAGTGTTTGTTTTTGTAGCACTGATAGGAGGTAAAGTGATGAAGGAGGTCGGAATCAGTTTAACCTCTGAATTATAAACTGCTCTGTTTACCCCCATGTGATTTTTGGAGTCCAACTCAAATACTTACGTTGGGATAACTTAATTTATGTATCAGACACTGTGCTTTTGCTCATTTTTAGCTAAACATAAAGAACTTTTGAACTTGATTTAGTTTCACGTTTACCAACCTTTAGATTACTTTGATATCCTTTTTATAGTGAATTTTTTGTATTTACAATGCAAAATTATAGTCTGAAGAAACATTGTAAGGGACATAAAAGACACAAAATTAGAGGATTTACTCTACAGTATTTCTAATACAGTATTTTTATTTCTCTGGGTGTTTTATAACATTCAACCTAACAAATCTTTGTGATTTGAGTCTTCAGTGCATTACTGGATTACCCCCATTTGCTGCAGCTCCCTTCCCCCAGTCATCTGAAGCTACCAAACAGTGCTCAGTTCAATCGCTGAGAAGCCTTGGCAGAAGATTGCAAGTAAGCTTGACCTGGAGTGTACGTGTACTTGCCTGTATCTTTTCAGAAGCAGGAAAAAGCTTTTGGTCAGCTTTTCTTGTTATCTCACGAATGACAGAGAAATTTTTCAAGCAGTGAGGTCTCAACAGCCTCTTTTCTTCCAGTGCTCAGGGATGAGAGTGTTCCGATTGTGCCTGAATTTCTTTGTAAAGAATTCTTTCTCTTTCCTTTCCCCACCTGAAGCAGGGACCAAAGTCATTCAGTCATCTTCCTTGTTCTGTTAAGTACTGCAGTTTTCTTGGGAGAAAAGATGTCTTCAAATATGTGAAAGAATACAAAAATGCGAATGAAGTTGTCATGTAGCTATGTATGTTTTTATGTATTAGTGTCTGGAGTCATACTGGAATAAACAGTCTGATACGCTGGGGACTCAGGGATGCTACTGTGTTTCCAGCATCATTTGGAGAGCAGTTGGTAGAATCCCTTCCATGCCATCACCCCCCCCCACCCCAAGCATGCTAAGCACAATTTCTGTTTTGAATGTATAGATCTGAATGTATGTATTTGACATGTTTAAATCAAATTCTTTTTCATGTCTGTTTTCTTTACCCTTTGACTGGAAACATGCTCAGCACAGCTCGTACTCTGCATAGGTTACCGAGTGTGTAGTTGTTAGAGTGTAATAGAACATCACTATTTTTACTTCAGTAAAATAGATTTAAGAAATACATAAACTTAGTTGTCAGTTTACCTAAGTGGAAGTGATAAGTACACTAGTTACCTGTCTCATTAGGTATTATTATTTTACAATGACCTGTGAAAAATTTGATGGGTTTTGTTTTGTTTTACTTTTCCCACGATGATCTATGGATTCGTGATTGATCCTACTGAAGGAGAACGTATAGAAAGCAAACAAACTGGGTTTTTTTGATCTTTTATGCAAATTATAAGTTAATATTCATCTGGAAGTAATCTTGAGGTGCTGTTTAAATTAATTTCCACAAATGTGTGGAAAGCCTCTAAGCCTTAGCTTAGAGGGCCTCTGTGCAGTCATGCACATTTGTAGTTAAGCATGTTCAAAATAAATAAATTGTACATTTACATGTTTAGTATTTACAATGTAGCTTATCTAGCAGGAGGAAAGAAGTAAAAATAGTGAGAGGGTAGGATAAGGTGGCCAAGTGGAACAAAAATCATTAAAACAAATAAGCCCTTAATTTAAAGTTAGCGATACCCTGCATGCAGTGTTGTATTTTATTCCTTCTGAACTCTTGCTTTTGTTTATACTTGTCCATTGCTTCTCTGTGTATTCTTAGTTGCTCACATCCACCAATTTTAGTCTATAGCTTTATGTTAAGTAATTTTTCATTTATGTAGCTATTTAATATAAATATGTGTACATTTTAGGGAATTATACTTTCAGTTTTACTTTATATTCTTTTTCCTACATCATTTCATGTGGTTTTCAGAGGTCACGAGTGTCTTCATGTTAAAATGCTTTGGTAGGATTGTAGACTGCATTTACTTTCCTACTGAGTGATTTACATAATCTGCAGATACATAGGCTTGCTAAATAGGAGCTTTGTCACACAGGGCAAGTCCTCCTGGATTTTACACGGTTTTTACGTTTAATATAGAGTCATAACTTATGTCTATGAAATACTGCGTGTACCTCACCAGCTTCATTTAGAACATTCAAAACATCTTTACATTTTTGGGAGGAAAATCCCCTTGTTTCTTTAATTTAGGATTTTGACACTGATAATATATTAAACAAGAGGTTGTGATATCCTTATCTCTCTACATATATCCTAGATTTATATTTACTTACCTAACAGTTATATATATCAGTCAGCCAAATAATTGCACTGGATCAAATACTCAATATGGAGACATTTACAGACTATATGAGAAAGTGAGGGGCTACACTGTGCTTGTATTGTTTTTATTATTTGATTTCACAGGCTGCACACAGGTGTTTTCAGTTATTTCAGAAGGGAAGATGACAAGATGAAAGGGAAATTCAGTGACACATATGTTTATTTTAGTTCATTTTCTTCTTTTGAAAGAACCCAATTATCCAATAGGGATGGCAGGCTTTAGAGTTGGACCGTCCCATATAGTTCTGATCTGCATGTGTATGTCATGCCTTACAAAAGCAAGTAAGGCTCTTATAAGTTTTAGGGGTTTGTTTAGAAGAATTCAGCCAGTAGCCATAGTTCAAAGAGTGGCACAATGTATTAATACAGGCCCAGCTTTTCCTCCCAAATATTTATTCATGTGATACAGTTTGTTTTTCTGGCAGATAAAGATACAATCTGGTTTTGGAGAACAATCAGATTAGATTTTTCTGTCCTTCCAAAAGCAAAACAACCCTTCCCTTTTAAGAAATACCCTCCAGTTTCTCCTTTATTTAAAATGTTCTCAGTTGCTAACAGGTACTTTTTTTTTTTTTAAGTTGCAGTGTTTTGTAAGTCCGAAATTATTCTACCAATTACTATCTCAATGAACCTCTCAATGTGATACTTTTACTGAGGAGGAAGGAATACAGCATGGGATCAGAATGTTTTTGTTACTGACAAAATGTGTTGAGGATAGTACTGTTTCTGAATGTTGAAGCAGGCTAAATATGGTATCTTACTACCTTTTTCTTCTCTGCTGCTGCTGCTTGTAGGGAAGGGTGATGTTAGCAAATCTCTGGCTCACAAGTGAAGCTGAGAACCCCTTACTTTTCCCTTCTTGCACTTAATGTGTAAGGTGCTACACAGAAAATGTAGCTCATAGCTCTGCTGTAAGAGAGATGGGTTGTTCAGGTTCTGTTGATCTTTCATAGCATGGGTTGGATTTGTTTTGTTTGGTTTTGGTTTTGGTGTGTGTTTTGTTTTGGTTTTTTGTTTTGGTTTTTGTTTGTTTGTTGGTGTCCCGTCCGTCGTCCCCCCCCTTGGGTCACTTGCTCACTCTTTCTTTCCGTTTTGTCTATTAAGGGAATGGATCGGGCTGGAGTATAGACTTTGCTCCTGCAATTGTAGCGTAAGAGCTAAATGCACTGTTGGTGCCATCGCTGTCTGTTCCCCACTCTGGGTCGTGTATGGTGTTGACAGGAATGATGATAAACATTCACTGTCCCTTGACATGAAGAGGCAATGAGAAACGTAGTTTACCATTTTATGTTCTCTGCTGCTTGAATTACGTCCAGCAAGAAAACAGACTTTGCCAAGAATGGAGTAGTGCTTGAACTGTAGTATTTTTAGGCATAAATACATGGTGGATTTGTTGTTGTTTGTTTTGTTTTTAAGCTGGTTGGTCTTTTAAAAACATTTTCCTGATTTAAGAAAACGTGTCATGGAAATGTCTTTTAATAGCTGTTAGGATCGTTTGCTCTTGGAAGTTCTGCTCATCTCATTGCCCCTTTCAACAAGAAAATAACTTCTGTCTCTTTTGAGACAGTCAGAGCCTTATATGTAAATTTAAGATGAATACTTAACTGTTTGTCATTATTATAATAGCAAACAAAGTTTACTATTGCACAATGAGAGGATGGCAGAACTCCCCTACTGCAACCTTGCCTAATTAGGTGAAACTTGATCTAGCCTATCTTGTTCCTGTCACAACTGTGGCCTGTCTTGTTTCTTTAGAACATCTTATCACTGCTCGTCATTACTGCTTGAATTCATATGCCAGTAGACCAAAAATACTCCATTTAAGTCGTTTTTCACTGTAGCTGTTGCACAGAAACTGTTCTTAGGTTTTAGTTCTACACAGCATTTTTATATTCACTACTATTTGCAACTGTCCACATGAAGAATATTTTAAGGATGGTTCTTCAGAATATTATAAAAACATCAAAAGGGAAATCTTGGCTACCAGAAAAGACTGGGCTTAACTCTAAAAACTGGACAAAGGAGAGAATTATAAAAAAGAAGGTGAGATTACTTTGCTTCTTGTTTATTTGCTGTAATATGAAGCCTTTTGAGATTTCTTTTTGTAAAACTGACAGTATATCCTTATAATGGTTCGTCTGTGTGTATGTGGGATTTTTACTTGAAGATCAGAGATTATTGCCTTATATGGGTTTCTTCTGTATATGAAAAGTCTGAATTTTTTAATTTTACCTTGCCTAAGTTGTTTGATATTTTATTATTATTACTGTATATTATTTATTGGTTTTGACTTGGCCAAAGTGAGGATCTGAGAGTAAAATAGAACAGCTTTTAATTTTTAAATTTGCCATTTAGAAACTAAAGACAGGCACTGGAAAGAGTTATTTTCTATTATGTCCAATTTCCACTCTGATGTAAGGAAAACTCTGCAGACTGCCTGTTGAATCCCAAAGGATGTATTCACTTTTCACTTTTTATATTTTTGCCAAGCCAGATAACATTACATCCAAGTTTGAATGGTTGGTATTCCCTGAAAGCAATACACTAAACAATCAGTATTTTGTTAATACTTTCCACTCAGTGGGAGAAAGCTGTGGCAGTTCCTTCTTGTTTGCTCTATTGAAAATAAAAGGAAAGAGAAGCACGGATTTCAGTTGCAACGTTACATAGTGGTGTGTGTCTGTAGATTTCTGTGTTTGTAAAATGAAAAAGTGATGTTTGGTGCTGCAAATCACCTTTATTTTTGACAAAAAGCCTGATGTCTTTAGTAAAAGTACTATGTTAGTTGGTTTTTGTTTTGTGGTTCTGCCTTTTTTCTGTTTGTTTGTCTTATTTTGTTTTGTTGAAAAGCTGTAAATGAAAAGACACAAATGCCTGTCTTTGTATCTTCTACTTTTTTATGAGATTATTTTCAGTGCGGTAAGTAGGTCAGGCTTTTCTGGAATTCAGTGGATTTTGGATGACTTTACTGTAGCTGTTGACAAGGTCGAACACAAGACTGTAGAAACATCAGCACCTCCCTTTCCTTAGCCTTGGCCAAAATATTTTTAATAATTTGAGAACACTGAGTTCTGTGATACAAATTCTGTGGGACACTTGTGTTGCGTGTGGATTTTGAAGACTAAGTTGTCTTTCAGGAAAATTAACCCAAAACATCATGCTTAACCCTGCTCTTCAGCTTTGCCTTGTGTTGCCAGAATGAGCTTTCCTTCAAAGTAAATTACAGTATTGCTAATCCTGGTATGCAAAAACCTTGAATAGGACTTCTCCCCATATACCCCATCCAATAGAAGTAAAATACTAATTTTTTTTTGTTTTTTTATCTGTCATCTGGTTCTTGAGTCTCTGAGAGGGTGTCCTCTTTTGTAAGGTTTGGTGTTTTAAGCATTTTTGTCTGTGTGTTGTATGGATTTTTGGTTAGGGTTTGTGTGTGATTGTTTGGGTTTTTTGTAAACTTTTCCTTTTGGTGTATATGACTTTTTTTTTTTTTTTTTTTCCTGACTGGAAAGCAGAGACTCTTATGTAATAAAATGATTTCTGAAGCTGAGTCATCTTGGATTAATTTAGTTTTGTTTTAATATATTTCCAGTTCAGCTGAGGTTACCGCAAATTTTACAGTACTACAGTTGCATTGTTCTTCAGCAACATCCTCCGTAATGACTTGAAAAGAAAAATATTTAATAGCATTTTTTAACATATTATTCATATTTCATCAGCTGATGAAATGAAATGGGCAGTTAATATTTTAGGACTGTTGTTTCAAGCTTGTCATGCATTTGATGTGTGACATGCTGGTTACCTTGACAGATACGAAAGATTCAGACCTCTGAACAGTAGCACTAAGTTGTGTTTGTGATCCTGTACGGTGACATGCAGTTGTAGTGCCACAGTGATTCCTCCCTCTTTCTCCCTGGGGGCTGGGGAGACATAGCTGACACTGTACGGAGGGGTCCCCACGTTAACTTTCTGAACCATTTGGTTTGGAGGACCATGGGTTGGAGATGTTAAGAATAGTAGAATGTGGACATCATGTTTATTTTTTATCAAAAGAGACCTGTCAGAATTTATGGACAAATGGATTGAGGAAAGATGTCTGCACTCATATAGCTGTTGTTTTGATCTGAAGTCTTGTTGTCACCCGAACTTCTGACTTTTTGTGCACGTTACTAGTGTTCCTTAATTTTGCAAACGCAGCGTCTGCTGCAGTTTTCTAAAAAGAGTTTAATAAGAATCAATTGTTTAAGGAATTTGCATATTAATAAGCCTGAACAACTATTGAATTACACAGTTACAGTATGAGTTTCTTAAATAGATTAGCAATTTATTTTATTTTTTAATGTAATAATAAGTACGAAATTAACATGTCTGCTCATATTTAATTTTTTTCAAGGTGTTCTAGAGGAATATATTTGAGATTAGGCAGGCAGTCCTAGATGAGGTATGTCATCCTAAGATTCACAGACAAAAAATATTCTAAAAGATAAAAAAGACAGTCTTTAATTAAGCCAACAAGTATCAGAAAAACTCTGGGACTTCTTCAGAGCTGCTTGATTTGAAGATCAGTCTTCTGTTCTTGGTTGATAGATGCCAAATACTCATTTGCAATAGACCTATAACAAATCAGAGAATACTAATTTGCAAGGTGAGAATACTTTTATGTATTGAATTGTCATGAGCCTTGTAAGGGATTTAGGAAATCCAGCATCAACTGATTCAACCAAGACTCAAGAAGAGTCTCCAACATCCACCTTTTAATAATAGTTTTGATAACGTGAAAGATAGCAACTGGCCCACAGTCTTTTAAACAGTGGAACAAAATAAAATTTCAAAGCCTTGTTCTGGGAAGAATAAAAATCTCTCCATTTGTAATGTGTGTTGCCTAGTGGAGAAATGTGCTCAGCAAGAACTTGTCGGTGTACCTAGAATTATCCCTGTGTTCTGAAGTCTCTTACATAGTAACTAGTGTCTTGACAGTCCTCTGGTAGAATTATTTGCATCAAGGAGCAACAACAAGATCGCTTGCTGTTTCTCCAGATGTAGCAATTTAGGAATCAAGCCAACAGATAATAAAATGCAGGGATGTTGAACTCATTCTGTAGCAAGTGCCAAATTACATTTTCCACTAGAAAACATCACAAGAGGCATGTTTTACAGATTTCTCTAACTTCAGGCTGTGTTGCTTTAGATAATGATGTTAAATATTGCACTTGGACAGATTTCCTTTTAAACTGATAGTTTTATGTATAATGTAACCTCTTTTATCCTTTTAACTGGTCCCTTTTCAGCTATACCATTTTCCCTTCTGTAGCCACATTTACTGCCCAGCTTTCAAATTAGCAGTTCCAGAAAAAAAAAAAAAAAAAAAAAACGCAAGCAGCTCCTGCTTGCTTTTAACGGAACCATCTGAACCTAAAGAAGGCATTCCAATATTGTGACAACACCCAGCTTCTATAAAGGTAATGTCTGGAGAGCTGGCAGTGGTTTAGTATCATAGGTTGACTGAGACTTCTAATATAACAAAATAGAGCCTAAACTCTGATACAGAATTAGAATGTCTAAATAAGTATGTCACTCTTCTGTCTTAGGAAGTGCTACAAATTTAACATTTGTTAGGTCAGGTTTTTTTTTTTTAGCCTTACTGATATCTTGCTTCTCTCAGCCTGTAGAACACCCATTCAAGTCTGTGGGTTGCTTGTGTTTACACAAGTGAACTTTTAGTTGCTATTGTTTTCATTAGGTATTGTTTTCCTAGTTCTCTGGAAGTCTTTCAGTTAGCTAATACAATACCTTTTATTTAATCTGTAGATCTATCTTGCTTAGTTGAATATGTTTAAACATGTGATGATAGTTGCTGTTTCCTTCCTCTAGCAAAAATGTTGGGTTATTTCTCTGCCCTACAAAAAGCCTGCCACTAAAAGCATAAGAGGCTTCAAATTCCAGATCTTCAATTGATGCTCTAGCTTTTTATTTCAGTAACAAAGAGCAAGAAAATATTTATTTGCTGAAGGGATACTTATTATATCAAGTAGGTGTAGGTTTTTTAAGTAGTCTAAATCCTGTTAAACACCTGCTGTCACATCTGAAAGCTCATTTACTGAAGAGGGCAAAGGCAACAGTCCTGAAAGTCCTGAGAGGAAGTAAATGTCCGTGTTTTTTGTCAGCTACTGAAGCCATTGCATACATATAGGCCTTAAGGATTTCTTTTAATGTTATGCTTCTGCATTTCTATGAGAGAAGTTACTTTTTTTTTTTTATTAAAGTGATGTCTGTGCTCTAGCAATAGAAGTAATTTTATGCCCCATCGCTAAGTCTGTCAGCACAACTCTTGTCTGACAAGACTATTTTTTTTCTTCTAGTTATGTTTTCTGTAGCCAGGTTGTCTTCTGCAGAGCCTGATGAAGCTGAGTCTCAAGGTGGATCAATTTTTTTTTTTTCAGTGAATGCAAACCAGCAAGTTAATATAATTAGCATATGAGCCTATGCAAAAAATGCTTTTGTGAGATAAGTATAGTTAAAGTACATTTAAGCGTCATTGAATTTTCAGATTTGGTCAAAATTGCAAATGTTATCCAAGTATAATATTAGCGTGTTTGTATTTTTGAGTAACCTTAGAAATGCTCAAGTTTATCAGTAGTGAAGTTTATAGTTTATTGTTTGCTAGTAGCTCATAGCTGAATGCTGTACATTTTTAACGTCTGAGACTTGCTCTCAATTTTGTGAGTTCTCTTGCAGGCCATATGGAGGCAGTTAGCTTCAGATTTGAAAATATAGTAGGAAACATGCTATTGGTTTCATAAGTCTGCATTCTGGCAGAAGACTTTTACTCATTTTTGTATTCTTTGCAAACTGAAATATCTTGTTAACACTACCTTTGTGAATTTTACTAATACAATCAAAAGGCATCGCTGGGCTTTAAATTTTGGTCTGAACTCGAAGTATGTTCAGCTTGGATGTGAGTAGGATGTGCAGAAATGTGTGCAGAAATGTGTAAATTGAACAGAGCTATTTCTCACTCCAAATATGGGGAAGGGGAAAAGATGATAAAAGAGAGAAAAACACAGTAATCAATAATATATTTGCTGTATGACTTGATGCTTGTGTTTGAAATAACTTGTAAGCATATTGCAAGAAGTTCTTCAACAGATCTATTTTTTAAAAGAACAGTTTCATTCTGAAGGTAAACAGTTATTGGAACATGCTGGTGAATAACTTGTTTGTTAGATGGACTTTAAATGTTTCTTTTTTATGTCGTGAAGTGAAATGGTTTAATCTTATTACTGTTTTTCTGGGGTTTACATATAATAATCAACATCAGAGGTTTATTTGGGATTTGTTCTGAAATTGTGTCAGTATAAAGAAATACTCATGACTTGTCAAGAATGTATCTTTAGATGGCTTTAATTAAATCAGTTTTGTGGTTGTAATTTCATAGTCTGGTTTCTTTTAAAATGTAATTGCTTAAAGCGTCGCCTAATTAAGTTGATAATCCTAAAAAGGGATGGTGTTCATACTGCAAATAGTTAAAATTCTGCTTTAGTGCTTGAAATATGCAACTAGAATTTCTACAGCTGTAGCTGATGCAAGATTTATGTAATGGCATGAATTCCAGGCAAGCAAACTTGCATGAGATAGTTGATAATTTGTAACTTTTTCCTCTGGCCATTCTACATGCAGGGTTGTGTATATTAGTAGGCCTCATCACCAAAGGGATGATTTTTCACCTCTTCGTGTTTGCTTGCATCTCATTTTGTGGTTTTTCTAGTAACTGAAAACCTCACTCTATGGGGCTTTGACATTTCAGAAGGATATGGTTTTGGACGTTTCAATTAAAACTCTATTGTAGTAGCATCTTAAATATAGGAAGCTCCTGGGACTCCCAAGTCAGCAAAATCAAGGATGAAAGTTACAAAAGCTTCTTGGGAGATGTTGAGGTCTCTACTGAGCAAGAGAGATTTACTTTGAAGAAGTCTTTGCTGATTGTTGTGGTCTTGGAGTTGTAGACACCACTAAGTGCTCTGAAATGGCAAAGCACAAGATCATGAATGGATGTTTTGGAACTCCTTATTAGGGGAAGATGCATGGTGAGAAGATAATGCCTTCCAATTCCCATGAAACGGAAGGAATGAAGTTGCCATTTTTTGTCTGAAATCTGTTTTTTACTAATAAACTTTTCATGTATTTGAAATATCTGTCACGCTTCTGCTGGAAGAGGAGTTTTTTGAAGGAATGAGTTGCCATTTTTTGTCAGAAATCTGTTTTTACTAATAAACTTTTCATGTATTTGAAATATCTGTCACGCTTCTGCTGGAAGAGGAGTTTTTTGTTGGTTTTTGTTTTTTCTTGCCTTTACACAATGAAATTTCTAGATTGGTTTAAAAAAAAAAAAAAAAGTGAAGGAAAAATTTAATAAGACCAAACAGCAGTGTGTGAATTTAGCCATATTATATATCCAGGATGTTCTTAACTCACAATCATGTGCTTGATAATTCTTAAATTGCCAGAAGTTACATATTATATATCCAGGTTGTTCTTAACTCACAATCATATGCTTGATAATTCTTAAATTGCCAGAAGTTACTAACACAAAAGTATCTATTATCCACTATACCTTTGATATCAGGTAGGTGTTCCTATATCTAGATTTGGGTAATGAGAGCAATGGATAGCACAAAGGGAAAAATTAATGGTTTTCATTTTCTTGGGATATGGGGTTTTTTCTTAATCTTTTGTTCTCTGCTTGAATGATCTTACTTCTAATCTTTCACAGATGTGATTTTTCTAAATTACTCTGTGGACGTAAAATAGGTTATATGCAGGAAAAGTAATGATCTGATTGGTTTGTGCCACGAACCCTAGTTTTGTGTGGAACCGTAGGGTTTAGTTAAAAAACCAATTACATGTAAAGTAAAAAGCCAGCTGAGTAATTTCCCATCTTCATCACAGAACTCACTGTTTTCCTTTTTCTAGTTAAATACATTATTATTACTATAAGAAAGTAATCTCAGACTTGTTTTAAATGCTAATGTTTCAGCATGTCCTGAAATAGTACTTGTCGGATTGCTTTCTGGTAGCTTAAATAACTCAATTTTCTGCAAGTAGGGTATCAGGAGATACGTACTTATATGGACTGTGTTATTGTATCAGCTGTCCAAGTCAGTAAATTAACTTGGGCATAACGTAATGGAGGTGTGAGTGTACAGTTTTTCTTCTCAAGCACCAGTGTTTCAGGTCTTGGTAGCATAAGATAATAGAGTAAGATGTATTTTTTTGTCTCCACAAAAATTGTTATTAAAGACTATCTAATTAAATGCGTACGTGTTCTTTTTAATTCAGGATATTAATTAGCTGAAGATCAAAAAAGTTTTATTTTTCAGTAAGACCATAGAAAAAAGGTGAGGAAAAGACTTTATTCAGCAATTAGAGTTTTAGCTTTCCAGGCTATTTCTTAACTAAGAAGCAGTGTGCTACATCAGCTGCCATCTCCTGTTTTTACGGTGGCAGTCTAGTTTTATTCCAGCTGTAAGTAGTTGCATTGTAATAAGGGAGGGTAACTGAAGTTGCAAAACTCAAGTAGGGAAGTCAAGGTGGTTTCTAGGACAGCCTGAACAAGCTCATGTAGAATGAAGGACATCCGACTTATTTCAAAGGTCACTTGTTTCTCTATAGTAGCATGTAAGGCATTTAGTTGTGGCCTTGTGGGTTCTGTGCTGCGGTAGGCAAGTTATGAATGCATCTCTGCTGCACAACTCTTTAAATCTTGGTTTGGGATGAAGTAGGAGATGAGCTGGACAGTTAGAAAAGTCTAAGTAGACAAAACAGTGTTCATCATCCTGATTGGCAGTTTTTTTCAGCATATTGACAGCTTACTTGTGTGTAATGTTTTGTCATCAGAACAGCAAAGGTGGGTCTTCAAGGAAAATAATGAGGGTGCTTTGCAGGGTGCATGTAAGGCATGAAGAACAATATAGAAGAAAGCATTAAAACACCTGTTTAGCACATGGAGAGTAGAAACTGGTGTAAAGGGCCAATTTGTCATCAACTTCTTGATGCGGAGAGAAAAATGATAGGGAAGAAGATTCCACATCCCAAAGGTGCTTTTCGGGACTGATACAGAAAGGCAACATGGTCAAAGCCATAGGCATGAAGAATGATTTTTGCTGTGATACGCATCGTGAGTAAAAAAGGCACACCTGTGAGAAGCTGGGAAACTGATATGCAAGCTGGACCAGCTGATAGAAAAGAACTGTCTATGTCTTACATATTGTACAGGAAAACTAGACATAGATCCGAGACACAAGACTGAAAATGATTGGTGTCAAAGATGCCTGTATTACAGCTCATAGTTATAGGTACCTGTGTGTTATGATGAGTATGAAATCTAGAGAGCCACTGGAGAAAACTGGCTAAGGACTGTGTTACAGCCATATGGAACTTGAATTGCTAGCTAGGCATTCACAAGAGATGATTGAAGATTGTCAACATTTCAGCTTCTTAGCAAGAGATCGGGTCTAGAAAGATAAAACTGTGTAATCTCCAGGGATGATGCCTATAGAAATTTTTGTAGGTGACATTACCAAGCTGTAGAAAGAGATGAGATAATAAGCGAGGATAAAGAACTTGTGGATTTATACCTCTTTTTTACCTCCTTGAGAAACTGCAGGGATGGGTAACTGTGTCCTTTAAATAACACAGGAAGTATGGTTGGAAGAGGAGAATTGGGGCAGGCATGGAGAAAAGGGAGAGAACATACTAAGAGGAACATGTACAACTATTTGACAAGCATCTTTTGGGTAGAGTACTGATTTGGACACTTTCCTAGGAGGAGGTTATCTGTAAGCTGAGAAATGAGTGAGATGACAGTAGTTTTGAAGGCAGGTATGATGTTTGACATAGCTTCACTGACACGGAAAAGACCTGAACTGTGAAGAGGTGCTAGAGGTTGTGAGGAAGTTAAAAAGAAAGGAGATGAGAATTGATGAAAGTTGAAATAAAGCCATTGGTCTGGTAGCAGGACCAGTGGAGGAGAGTAACAGGTAACATCTGAGGAGGAAAGAAGTGTAAGATTTGGAGCATGGTGTTAATTGTGGAAACAATGTATGATTTAGAAGCACTGAGGTGACTTGCTCATGAGTGTTGGGTTGATCCTGTTGTGTGGCATTGTGTCCAAGTATTAGAAGTTTTGAATGAGTGAATTGAGAGGTTATCAAATAAATGTCACAATGGTTATGATCGCATTTTAAATAATATGAGTTTTAACAAGATGGGGTTTTACAGTCGTTACTATTTAGGAATCCATTTAAAATGAGAAATCAAAGGATTTATCATTTATCCTGTGTCCCAATCTTAGGCTAAGTATATTTTTTCATAAAGCTGATTTACTGCAGTGGGTGTACTGTGTTATTTCATATGTGTGCTTCACTCACGTGCTTCAGCAGCAAATTTTCAGACTCCATCAATGCTTCTTTGTATTTTATCACTATGAAATACCTCTCATTCTTATTCCACCCCCACCACAGATAGGGGCAGCTATGACACTGACTTGAAAATCTAATTAATATTGCAATATATTAATAATGTTCAATATTTTGAGTCTTCCTGTGTGTGTTTCAGGACATCTGTTTCACAGCACAGTGAAACAGTTCCTTTGGTGTTACTCAGACAACCTGATAAAAATAAATCCTTGCTTAAAAGCAAGTTTGCTTGGGTAGTAGTATGACAATAGTTGGCTGCAGCACCTTGCCTCCTCATTAGTGAGATACCTTTCCCTAGGCTGTCTAGCAGATGATATTGTGAGTGACACACAGCTTTGGAGAAGACAGTACTGGTGCAGTCGGAGGTGGGGGAAGAAAGTGGTGCGCTTGAGGTGCAGCAAATTTTGGCCTGGTCTTGCAGAGGGGACTGTGAATTTATGTAGTGGGTGAGGTCTGAATTTATGGAGAATTGACTGAGATGTATGGGATAACTCACACTCCAAGGCTTTTCTTTCTTTTTCAGCCTGTCTGAAGGTGCAGACAGATAATCTTGAATACGTGAAACAAGTTTTCTGGGCCCGTGTTATCTTCACAGCAATAAAAAAAGTTGAAACTTGGAAACCATGTAAAATTACATGATGTTAGCCATTCTATTTACCCTTTCATAAGAAGATAACAGGTCTTTCAGAGAAATGATAAAGAGGCAGTATGCAACATATCATGACTTCAGTGAAGTCAAGGTCTCTTAGCATTCTCATAAGGTTTGGGAAACTTGGGTTTTATTTTGAAATCACTGTCAAGTGTTATGGGGAAACTGCATTTGGAATACTGGCATTAATAATTCCCTCTCAAACTGGTGTTGTTTGATTTAACTTATTTACTTAATTTAGTTATTATGTAAATTTACTCCTTAAATTTAACTGCAGAGGAAAAAAGTGTGTTCTCTCCCCCCTGTGGGTAGGAGAACTAGTGGGTTTAAACAGTGGCAAGGAAAGCTTTGCCTAGACTTTAAGAAACTTCTCCTTGCAACAGGAATCCTGGATTTCTGGGGTGGATGTTTCAGGGAAGTGGTGGAATTTCCATCATGAAAGGCTTTTCAGAACAGGTTAAACAAGCATCTCAGCAGAATAATGTAGGTATAGTTGATCCTGCCTGAGGCCGAGAGACTGCATTAGATGACCTCTTAAGGTTTCTTCTAAGCCTAGTGTTTTATGTTTGTATATTACTCTTTCTTCTTAAATATGAGGTCAAATTCCACTACTGGATTCCACATCAGATATTTATTTTGTAAAATATTCCACAGCCACTGCATATTGAGACTGACTGAATCTTCCCTGGGGGAAAAATGATATTGTGATCTGTTTACAGTAGGTGGTTACATGCACTTTCATTATTATCTGTGGCTGCATCCTATAGCTTCCTTCCTACCTTATACTATAGCTTTTACTATGTCTTCCTTTAATGCTGTTGTTGGAGAAACTCAGGGCTGAATTCCGGTATATTTACAGCCCTGGATGACTGCCTGTTGTGCTGAAGTATAGTTACTTGAAAACTTCAGGATACAGCATACAAATTTGGCAGGCTGTGGGAGAATAGAAACATGGATTAAATAGCCTGGAGGACTGACAAGGAGACTGAGAGCTTGAAGACTGGGCTTTCTTGGAATTTGTCCTGTGCCTACTTCTAAAGCAGACAGACTGTTCTCACTCAGTAGCTAGCTGTTACTAATGCAAATCTCCGGTTTGGTACCTGTGTATGTCCCACAGATAAAAGTGTTATGAATGTTTTTAAGAATTGCCTATGCAAATAGAAGCACAAGTCTGTTTAAGTGGAGAGTGCTCATTTAATGAAGAGCTTATAAATAATTAGGTTTAATCTTTGTGGTTTCATATGTTATGACACTTTATTTACTGGAAAGATCTGCAAGAACTTTGCAGACAAAATTACTTAATTTTGTCACATTTTTTAGTGACATCTATTATTGTGGTACCTTTGTCTCTTTAAACATTGGATTATCTGTTCCATCCCCATGAGTTTACAGGACAGTACTGTGACTACAGATGGGAAACTAAGGTGCACACAGAGAGCGAGAGAGAGAGAGAGAATGGTTAAAAAAATCTGCTTAATTTTAAGCAGAAGTTTAGTGTCAGGTACCTTTCAGAGGATTTATTATAACACAATAATACTTGTCTTTGAATACAACCTTTATTGGTCCTCAACCAGTCTCACTTAGGAAAAAATTAATCACTTTAGTGTCATTGTATTAGGACTTTGGTTCTTGGTAGAATGTTTTTTATCTTTTCCTCCTTACAAGCCCCTCAGCTGTTAACTATATGCTTCCAGCTTATGCAGTAAATTACATGAGGGCCTACAGAACAACTCCATTGAGAATATTGTGTAAGGCGGAGGCCCCTAATAGGGGGAATGTAGCAAATGAACATATGTATTATGATATGATCATTAATAATATGCACCAAGGACATTAGGTGGGTTAAGTTAATGTGTTTTCGAGTGTTTAACTTTGCAGCAAGTTACACCTGCTAGTGAAGAGGGATGGAAGTATCTCTGGATATGTGTATTTGAGCACACATTTATTTAAGGTGGAGCAAGGAATTGGAACAGAAGTTTACATCGACTCAGCTTTGTACTAGCTCTTGGTGCTAGGCTTTCTCTTTCATAGATTTAATCTCACTTTTTCTTCTTTCTGTTTTCCTTGATGTGAAGTCATCTTGAAGGTTGTTAAGGGGAGGGAGGGGAAGAAAAGCTATTTTCTGTTTTGTAGCTACTTTCCAACTGGAATTGCTGGGAGCGGGTGCTAGAGGAAAAGTAGTCTTTTGATGTCAACTCTGAGTTAAGAGAGCATGCTTAGTACTGCTGTGGGAAGGTTGCACATGCAGTCTGATCAACACAGCAAGCTCAGGGAGTGGGGCTAAAGTAGTACAGAAAGAACTGTCTTTTCAGAAGTTTTTTAGCTCTAAGAGAGTATACTAAGCAAATGCAATCCTGTGAAAAATGTGACTTTTTATTCCTCCTCTTTTTTTTTAAACTCTGAGGTTTGCCATTTAACCAAAGGCTTACGGTTCAACCAAATAGAACTGTATCCTCAGATAAATGGCAAAAATTATGTCCATCATGCAAAGGGTTGCCCATCTGTGAAGCTTCAGGTTACTTTGCCAAAGTATGTATTTATTTGCAACATTTAAATGCTATGGTTTCAAGCGACCAACATAGGCAGAACTTCCTTCCCTCCTAGCCTTATTTTCAGACAGAACTAAACCTTTTCAACTGAAGCTTTTAAAAAAATTGTCAATTCAATGCACTGACAAAAAAAATCAACACAAAGGACTAAAGCTTTGGCAAAGTTACAAGAAACCGAAACTACTTTGATGGATCATGGCAACCAACCATGAGTGTACATTTCCATTTACAGGGGAATTATATATCTTACCCATACTCCTATTCTTGTCTTTTTTTTAATATTCTGATACTTTTTTTTCTTTCAGATGATACTAACTGTGTTTCTGAGCAACAATGAACAGATTTTGACAGAAGTTCCAATTACACCAGAAACAACCTGTCGCGATGTAGTAGAGTTCTGCAAAGAGCCTGGAGAAGGAAGCTGCCATCTGGCTGAAGTGTGGCGTGGAAATGGTAAGTAAAATGTTCAGTGGAAATTGATTTAAATATATGTACCAATTATAAAAAAGACTGGCTTTTCAATAGTAGTGATTTCAAATTGTACCTTTTTCTAGAAAAATTTGTTGCAAAGGATGGTAATTCAGTATCTGTAGACATTAATGCAATTCTTCACTTTTTTTTTTCCTCCTGTTTTCTTCCTCAACATGGAGTATTTGATAAAACACTTGTGTAAGATACGTTAGTGTTCTGTATTTCAGTTTTCAAATTAGATAAAGTGTTCAGTATCCCCATCTTAAAAGAAAAAAATGGGGGTATTTTCACTTCTAGAAGCCATTTATTTCAAATAGGCATACATATATAGGATGGAAAGTATAGGATTCTGTTTCTAGGTGGATTCTTGCAACTGTATGTAGTGCATGCCTCCAGGTTATAGTATATCAAAGTATGGATGTGAGCAGAATCGGTGGATGGGTGAGGATAACAGGCTGATTTTTATCCCTCAGTTAGCTAAGGTCACGCTTGTTTAAGCTGTTTATGTCATCTGTTTTGTATAAAGACTGATGAGGTCATAACTTGCTATTGAATTCTTAAATTTTGCATAGAGGTATTTATTTTGGTAAGGGGCTTTTTGTCAAACAGACAAAACAGGCATTATTCAGATGTCTTTGGAGCTTTTAATTATTAGCAATTTAGAATATTTTCCTTCTGGGTAAAGTATTCCTTTTCTTTTCTGAACTCTTCTAAGAGTTTGTAAAGGGAAAAGGTGCCTCAAGAAATCATTTCCTAACTGGATGGGAACTCACGGAGTTTAGGCAAGCGTGAGCAAGGGAGAGGTTATGCATCTCTGCAGTTCTGGAAATACAAATTCAGTTCATACTTAGCCTTTAAGGATAAAATTTACAGGAAGGTTAAAATGTTTTCAGATTGGAAGCTTAGATTACGGAGAGTCTACAGCGCCAAGTGCATTGCATAAATTTCTAAAATGGATCTGCAGACTGTGTTTAACATCACACAAATATCCCTTATATTTTCCAATCACTTGTCTGGAAAGTGTAACATACATGGTATTACTTGTTCTTCTGCTTTCACAATACTTTGAGGGTGTACTTCTTAAAAACTGCAGAGAATGTTGTCAACTAGCTTCAAAGGTTGACTGGAACCTGTAGCCAGTGCTCCACAACATCTTTCTGGGACATCTATGCCTTGCAGCCCTGGCACATATTCTGTAATAACTTTTAAGATTGAGAAAATATTTTATCTGTGGATGGAATACATTTCTCACAGTGTTAGATACCTCAAGCTAAATGTTTTTATAAAGTGGGAAAGAAAACTTATCCAGAAAGTTATGATGGAGAGACTAAGACTAAATTTGGGTATCTTCCCTGTGAATTATGCGTCTTTGGTTCCATTATAGTCAATGGAGATCTAGATACTACCATGAGTAGAACATGGAGATCACTAGTTTCAGCTAGTTGCTATCTGATTTTGAGCATTGGAGCTCACCCAGTTTTCTGGAATAGACATCTACACACAGACACCTATGTTTAGGAGCGGAATCCTGCCTAATGCTTCTACCTGTTGAATGGGTCTGTCAACAGTTCAAAATGTGCTTGTGGCTCCAGGTTTCTTTTAAAACTCGTATGTAGGTGCTTTCACAAATCTAGCTTTGCTTGCCAAATACTCAAGGTGATAACTGTATATCTATATTCCATTGAAAGTATGCAACAGAAAAGACTAGAGAGAATGAAAGAAAAAATGAAACACTCATATATTTCTGGATCTCTCAAACAGGCCTGTACTGTCAGCAAAAAAAGATATCCTACACACTGGTTCGAAGTCTCTCTGAGAGGAATTTTAGCACAAGCATTTTGTTTGTTCTTAAATGTAGGATACTGTTACAAAATCTGTGTGTCGGTGCCTTCAACTTCTCGCCCCAAAGTCTTGGTTACACATTTCTCAGTGAAACAACCTGGATATTTTTTTTTTTTAACAGGGCATAAATATATTTTTTCCTTCAGCTGCTCCTGAGACCTAAATTCTAAATGTAACTCTTTCCTCTGAAGTTTTTAAAAATACTTTTGCCTGGAGCAGAGATCTGATGTAGAAAACAAGACTCTAAACAGTTAAATGCAACAAGTACAACAACAAACAACTTAAACTGTGGTTCTGAGTGGGAAGTGTGAAGCAATTTGCAATGAAACTGTGGCATGTTATGCTAGTGGAAGAGTATATTTTTTCTCTTCTATTACACTGTTTCTTACCCCTCAGCCTTTATCCTTAAGAGATGTCTACAAATGCTCTTTCAGAAGGCATTTTGGAAAGTAAAATTCAAAACAAAAGTTAACCCAGAAAATAATGGCTTGAATAAAACCAGCAGGTTTTGTCACACACCATAAGTGGTCTGTTTTCTTTGCAGTCTCTCCATGTGGCACAGGTGACAAATCGCAGCTCTTTCCATAAGAGAGGGCTGTCATACTGTCCTGTTGTGAAAGTGCTTAACTCCTCTGTTCTACAGGTAGCCACAGCCTTTTTTAGGTAGCCCAGCTGAATAATACATATCTACTCAAATTCAAAGCAGTGGGCTTGTAGACTGTAGTTTTATTATCATATACAAAAACAAGTTTGTGTGCCCAAAAGCTTGTCCATTTCCTAAACTGCATGGATCTAACAAAATACTGTCTCTTCTAATAATCTTCCTCCCCTGAATGCGTATGTACAAATAGATGAGAAATACTTCCTTTTATTTTTAGAGGGTGACAGAGATAGACCATTTGTCTTCCAGAAGAAGGTTATTAAAATCCATGCAAGTTTGGCTCCAAAAATTATGTAAGATTTTTAGAGTTCAGAGGACGATTACAATAGTTTAGCTGTCGGAAAACATATTTGTTTATTTGTTATGTTAGCTTTTCTCTGTTTGCTTTTTTGTGTGGCAAAGAAATGGTTGAGGAGCTTCCAAAGAGTTGTAAAATAGTTCAGATTTTTTTTTGTATTAGACTTAAGAAACTGATTCTTCTCAGAGCTGCATGACATGAACATTTGGTTTATTCACATTTGGTTTTTGTTTTCATTCTCTTGTTACCCCTCCTTTCCAATTCCTTTTGATGAGTAATAGTTGAAAAAGTCAATAGCATTCATGCCTGATACGTCAGTAAACTTTGTAGCACCTTGTGCTTTGTCAGTTTGAAGCTTCCTCTTTTTGCACAGATTTCTCATGCTGTAACAGGAGAAAAACAAGACAGAATATTCTTCCTCATTCCCCAGCTATTGCCAGTAGCACTTGGCGAGGAGGTTGAAAGACAGGTGTGATGTCAGGAACTTGTAGTATGTTTCAAGAGAGAATGGATTTCAACCTTTAAATCCACCCAGTACTCTATTACTCACTTCATTTACATCTGGAATGCACTTCAGCAAGTGGTATTAATTGGTCTTCCTGAATTTAGTTGTAACATACAGGCAAGTGACTGCAAAAGAAATAGTTGTTTACTCCAAGTGTACTTCTGCAAACCTGAGGGGGAAAGACTTGTTCAGGATCTTGCAGTGAACTCCCCCTCTGTGGAAATAATCCATTACTTTGTATTCTGGTTTTATGTATAGCAGGCATAAATGTGTTTATTACGAACACCAGGACACTTGTTATCAGGATAAAAACAGATTCCAAAGCCTGAAATTTATTTTGTTTTAAATAGTCGATATATAGTTCCAGCAGAAAGATTTTTGCAATTCTCTTCTAAAACATTGATGGAGTATCTGTGTTTTGGTCTTTCAGGGTGTTTCTGGCATTTCAGAATACTTAAAACTAGCTCATCCTCAAAACTTCTGCTTAAAAGAAAAGGAGACAAGCTCAGTTCTCAAAAGTCTTTTTGAATTTTCATCCAACTTTAAAATCTAAAGGCAGTTTTCACAAAGAATTACAGATATATGTATTTATCAGGGTTTTCCACTTAGTCATTAATGAAAGCAAACTTTCTCTAGGTAGTTTTTTAATGTGTTGCTAAAGTATAGGGATCCAACCAGTTTATTATTACTCTACACCAGATATTTCCAGAAAATATCCATTAGTGTTATCCTAACTTACAGAAAATATAAGATCATGATTTCTTCCTGCAGTTTTTCTGGATTTAGAGGATTTAAACTGAAGGAAAGAATGGGGACTTCAATTCTCTTCATGTCTTATGTCAAGTGTTAATATCCATTTCTTCTTCATCTTTCTTTTCTGAATGTGTTTCATGTAGCTAAGTGGCACAGAATGATTAGTGCTTCTTCATTTTCGTTTTCTCTGTTTCAATGATGATGATGTTGCTGTTATTATTTTTACCTGTTTTCTGCCTAATTTTGGGCAACATAGCCCAAATTGTTTTTGTGGAAGAATTGTAAAAGTAGTAGAAAATGTCTTCCTTATTTATCTCCATGGTCATGTCTGAAAAATACTATCCTTGCTTCTTCGAGGTACATTATGTAAATTAAATGTTTTAATTTGAATAGCTCCTAGGATAGGATACCGATACTATTCAATATATTCATCA
>NW_010141697.1:0-2382 GCF_000699245.1 Pterocles gutturalis
ACGCCAGCCGGGGAGGGATGTTTTGGGGTGGCAGCCCTGCAGCGGCTCGCAGGGCGCAGGTCCCAGGCGTGCAGAGGCAAGCCCGGGTTCTCCGGTGGCAGTTTCAGCCTCGTGATCCTGGTGCAGCGTTTGGGTGCGGTGCCGAGGGCAGGGTGGGATGGAGGGTCGGGCAGAGCGAGGTGCGGGCTCCGAGCCCCATCCCCTCGCTCTGTGATCCCGCACCGCTGGGGCAGGGTTGGGAAATGGATGGAAACCCCGCTCAGAGCCGGAGCTGGGCGCTGGCTGGAGGAGGCGTCTGCTGGGACACGGCGCTGTGCTGAGTCACGGCTCATCACAGCAGCGCTGCTGTACGGCGGGCGGGCGCCCCCGCGGGCCGACGCAGCTGCGCTGCTTCGGGGATGGTTTTTCCCCCCTGCAGCAGCCCAAATCGTGAGCTCTGCATCCTACCCGGCACAGGAAGGATGAGGGTACGGAGAGGAACACCTCGGTGCGGAGCAGAGGTGCCTGCTCCGCATCCTGCGTCTGTTCTGCGTTGGCATCCGGGGCTGTGCCGAGCGGGTACCGGTGCTGCGGGAGCAGAACCGCCCCGGGAGCAGCCCTCGGCGCGCTGGCCGCGGGGCAAACGCAGGAGGATCGCTGCGTGGAGCATGCAGCTTTGTAAACACTGAGAAACCTCTTTTGCTGGAGGTATATGAAGAATGCAAACACGAGAAATCGGCTTTTGTAACGCTCCTCGTGAGCCTGGAAATTCTTTTGTTGAGATGGAAGATGATGGAGGAGAGGACACTCATGGTTCTTCTCGAGTCGACGGCTGAGCTGGTGCAGGACGCAGCTACGGGCATCCTGACCTGCTGTCGGTCCATAATGTGCAAACCCCTGTAAAAGCACAAATCCTGGTGGTTCCAGAATTTATCCCAACTTAGCTGTTGGTTCTCTGTCCTCCGGTGCTTTTGCTAGAGCAGGCAGAATTGCTCAGGGGATGTTTGCGCTGCGGCCAAACGATAACTCGGGACTTGTTTGCCTCCCTCTTGAGCCTCTCTGCCCTTCACCCGCGCTCCTGCTCCCTGTTTACACGGTGCAAGGTTTCCCAACCCTTCCTCGCCGCCGCTGTTGTTGCTTGGTGGTGAAACACGGCCGGATAACGCGGCATCGCCCGTGCTCCGGTGTTCTCCTGATTTTCTCAGCATTTAACCGACTGCAGCGGGATTTTTCATACGCCGTCCTACACCCACGGAGGTGTGAAATCTCGCCGCAGCCCGAGCCCTGGTCACAGCTCCGGGACCTGCAGCCGCCCGCCGGGTCGCTGGCACGGGGACGGCAGCCCAGGGAGTTGCGAGACCAGCTGATGACTTCAGCCCCGCTGGAATTGCTGACGCAACAGCGTGAAAAATGCACGCCGGGCTACACTCGCCTTCACGCAACAGGAGTCCTGCCCGAAACTGGGGGGATCTCTCCGGGCAGCGCTGCCCTTCGCGGGAACGCTGCCGGGGGGGTGGATAGCCGGCAGGGCACAGGCGCCCTGGGAAGGATGTGGGAAGGTTTCTTTCCCACTGACCGATGTCCCTTTGCGACTCAGCGAGACGCGAGTGCCGCTGTCGTTCGTCAGAGTCACGAGGAGACCCTGGGAAAGGAAAAGTCGGCCCTGGGCAGGCACCGAGGGCTTCGCCCATGCTGCAGGAGGAACCCGGCTGCAGGGATCGTTCCTCTGCGGTCGGAGGATGGAGTGGAGGCAGGAGGATGTGCACGGGACCCGGGTGTCCTGAGGGTCTCCTCCCCAGCCCCAGCTGCAGGCATCGCCTCCCCATCCTTCTGCCGTTGCTGAGCTCTCTGCAGGATGGGCGAAGGGATGATGCGGCTGCGTCCTGCCGGTCACCCTGCTTTGCACCACACGTACTTTGCTCCGCGTGCCTCTCGATGGCTTTTTTCCAAACACCTTCACCTCCCCAGTTATTTACACACCCGGATAACTGCAGAACATCTTTCAAGTTTGTTTTGGCTTTTAAAAAATCCCGAGGATGCCCTTCGCGTGCCACGCAGCAACCCACTGGATCTCCTGTCCCGATGGTCTCCGGTTGCTAATGACGCGCTCGGTTAATTATTCACCAAGGTAACGAAGCCGGTTCTGCGCTCCCACGGGACAGAGCAGTCCTGGACCTGTGGCCGGGTTACCTGACCCGTGCCGGACCCGGCAGCGATGCAGGTCCCGCTGCAGCCCCGCAGAACCCGGGACCACGCGGCTGCGGTGCCGGTGCCACCAGCCCGAGCAGTCCTGGACCTGTGGCCGGGTTACCTGACCCGTGCCGGACCCGGCAGCGATGCAGGTCCCGCTGCAGCCCCGCAGAACCCGGGACCACGCGGCTGCGGTGCCGGTGCCACCAGCCC
>NW_010141698.1:0-12339 GCF_000699245.1 Pterocles gutturalis
GGCCCCTCCCGCACCGGCCCAAAGAAGCGCAGAGGCTCCAGCGTCCACCGAAAAATCGTTTATTGCAGTTCAGAAACGGGGTCTGGCTTTCCACAGGAAAGAACTACGTTTAGAACAGGTGCGTTACAAACAGCAGGCTGAGTTAATACAAGAGCCAGAGAGATGAGCAAAGGTTTATTACAACTTAATTCTGCATAATTAAAAAAAAAAATCCTTTAAAACTATTAGCTGTAATACAAATTATTTTATACTATAAAATCAAGTTGCCAGTGTATGCATCAGTACCACACTTAGAAGTCTTGGGCTCCCACTGCTGACGGGCACTCCCTGAAGCCCACCCGGGGGGCTGGGACCCCCGTGAGATCCACCCACTTCTCAGGGGCAGCCCAAGCAGCACCGAGGTCTCTACAGAGCAAGGTTTAGCACTGGGAGACAAAGCAAGGTGAGGCTCTTCTAGTTTAAAATTCATAGAAACAGCTACAGCTGTAAACTGGAGCAAGCACTTAACACATCTAAGCATGCCTCAGTAACATCCTCTGGACACAGAATTCCTGAACTGCTCAGCTCCCTGGGGATGGCTTCGGCTGTATTTAAAAAAAAAAACACTTAAGTATTTCAGAAATCATTCCAAAACTGAAGGATTAAAATTGGTCTCTTCAAAGAGAGTCTCTTCTGTGAATTAAGACATACACACTGCATTTCTATTCAGTAACAAACTGAGGAATATTGAACAGTTCGGGAAACCTGAACAGCTTAACCTGGGTTTTCTGATCTCCCAAAAAACAGACGAAATCCAGCTGTGGGATTGCGTGAAGGTTGTACTTGCTACCTGCCCACAGACAAAAAAAAAAAAAAATCCACAAAAAAACCCCCCACAAACACACCACCATGTGGGAGGAACAGAATGGATTGTAGACTGAAGCACTGGACTGGAGGAAGAAACTTCACAAACTGAGAATGCCCACTGAATGGAAAAGCTTGCTGGATCCATGCACCCCTGAAGGTCACTGCCACGAAAAGCAGAGGCTGGAGGAAACTATCAGTCAGCCAGCAGGACTTTTTGCTCCTGACAGAAAGCGACAGAAATATAAAGTATCTAAATGACTATTAATGAGATACTCCAAAGTCAGGAAAAAGTTTTTGATGGTGTTCAAAGTTCACTTTCTGCTCATTTCCATCACTACCATGTTGCTCTCCTCAGTACTTTTGTGCAATCCATTTATTAAATAATCTAGATGGGGATAAAGTGTTCTAGTATAATGTAACCAATAATGTAATCAATTAAAATAAATCAAGTAGTTGAATTTTATCTCACCATACTCTCTTCCAGTTAACACCAGGATGGCTGCTCTGTGAGCCTACAGAAAGAGGGAGGCTGTGAGCAATAACACTTGCTCACAGGATTTCTTCTCCACAAAATTATTGTAATCCAGTTAGGAAAAACCACAAAACATGCAGAACTGAAAGATTTCAGTATGTAAAAAAGTAAAAACTTTTTAAAACAGTAGTAGCTTCAGTACAAAATTGCAAATATATGTAACAAAAAAAAAAAAGAGGTGCCTGTTGTTGAAATTAAAAGTCTACTTAAGAGCAGTTTAAACATATCACCAACTTTAAACTACATCTCTGAACAAAGCAAAGGTTATGGGCTTGCACGAGGGTAACTAGACAGTTGATTTAGGCCTGATGACCATTAAAAAAAAAAAAACGTGCACTGGCTTAAATAAATACATTTTAAACATGATAAACTCTATTTACTGAAATTTCTCTACAGAAAATAATATTGAATTACAAGGCACAGAGTTAATTGCTGCCTGCAAGTCAAGCCCACACTAAAGGCCTACTACTAAAGTAAAGGCAGAATGTGGTGAGTAGAAGTTACCTCACTGCAATACCCCTACGCCCTCACCGCCTGCAGGGCACAGAGGTAGGAGCCGCATCTGGAGCAGCACTCCTTCTACGAGTGCAAAAGACTCAAAGACACTCCAGGCAATGGCACTTGGTGAAGAAAAATATGCAGTGTCTCTAGGCTTCTGCAAATATCACGCATAATGGGTATTTTGGTGTTGCCTACAATCAGGCAATGTTTGGAACGCACTGTTGGTTCACTAGGCACATATACCAGTATTTGGATTAACTCCAGTTTATAACCTATGTGCTGCGGTTTGCTATAGCAGTACCAGTACAAGCATACAGTTAGTGTCAGCATCAGTTACACCAGCTAAAGAAAGGCACATCCTCTTCAAAGAGGGGAATTAGGGCACAAATACGTTTCTATCCACCTGGTATTTTTGTCCATATCAGACAAAGCAAGGTCAAATTAACACAAGATCCCTAATAACCTTGTTGATATATTTTCTGTTATCTTGCTAAAATGAGGCTTTTTTCTGCCCAGGATATACACCAGTGCAGTTTTGCATGTGTGGCAATCACAAGAAAGCAACTTTTGAATGTCCAGTTGAGGCTGCATACAGACAAAGCCAGTACTGTCAACTTCAGACAACAAAGCCCAGGCCAGCACCATTGGTTTCACACAGAGTATCTCTGAAGCATGCTGCTTTCATACCATCAAGCTGTAAGGTTAAGTCTAAGGAAGGTTTCACGTGCTCACTCCTCAGCTGGTCCCAGAATCACGCATAAAGAACAGTGCACATCCTGAAAATAAAAGCCAGCTGCCACTCACTAGTTTAAAAGTATATAAATAGAACTTCAGTTAAAAGAGTTTATAATAACTGATCACCTAATAGAGAGGAGAAAACTTCCCAGGTAAACCTATCCAGTGACTGGCTAACCATTACAAATTGAACTGAAACCATCAGCGAGTTGCTGGGAAGAAACAAGGGTTCCTGGTTCCTGTAAATAGAACCTCCAAATTTTCTGTCAGTGTTCTCCCAGAAAAACAAAGAAATTTTCCATAAAAATCTCAGCTGGAGGCCCCAACAATATTAAGAAGTGAAGCAATGAATTCCTCAGGAGCAAATGGGCTGCTGTAAAGTCTCTGGGATTCGTCAAAGGGATCACATGGAAAATCTTGTTTTGAGAAGCGTCATCCCAACTACCTCAGTCGGTCCGAGAAGGTAGCTGTTAACTTTATTCTCAGGGTGCAAAGTCTTTTTGGAGAGTGAAATAAAAACTCAGTTTAGAAGATTATGGAAGACCTGCATCTAAACTACTCTTCCACCTCTCCAATTCAAAAGTATGAAAACCACTCATTTGAGTTATTCATCATTGTCCTACATTTGTCACATTAGGAGAAATCAGCTCCTGTTTCTATTAATAAAATCATTGCAGGTGTTCCCTGGGTCTTGCTCATTGCATTAAACATCCCTTATGCTAATTCTGTATATAAAAAGTATCACAGTTCACTACAAGGTGAATCTCAACAATATTTCAGGCATTTTTGCATGTAAACAAATTGTTTTCAAGCTTTAAATTGACAAATTAAAATAAATGGACAGACAGATTTCTGTTTGCAGAACAAATTCAATCAGTAAATAAGAGATGGGAAAAGCAGCAGCTAGGCTTAAAGCAAAGTTATCAGCATTTGTGCTTTTCATCAAATCTAGTAACTGATGGCTATCTAGTAAAGAAGCCTGGCTTCAAAGAAGTCTCTTATGTTCCTCCACTAAATAAAGACAGAAGCAAAGTGATCCCTGGAGAAGCTGGAGACTGGAACTTTAGAAATAAAGTAGATATTTGACCTCTCAGTTGGAAAAAAAACTGTTCTGTTTCAGTTTCCCTGAAGCAGTAAGACTGCAAGAATATTCGTGGCATAAACCATTTCTGCTTAGCGCTGTTAGTGCAAGATGCAAATCTTAAATTTAACTCACTAAAGAGCCCTCCAAGATTCAGTCAATATTCAACTTTGAACATCCATCACCCAAGGTAACTACAACAAGATACATTTTCTTGTGTTTTTCTTTGTCACAGGATACAGAACTGCACGCACAGCTTCAGCAAACACCTCCCGAACACCCTCCTGATTCAACGCTGAGCACTCCAAGTATTTGACTGCTCCAATTTGTTTAGCCAGCGAAGTCCCCTGCTGGGGGGTAGTGGGAGCTAAGCTTTGCTCTTTCAACTTTTTAACTGTTTCCATGTCATTTCTCAAGTCTCTCTTCGTCCCCACTAAAAGAATGGGAACATTTGGACAGTGGTGAGAAACTTCAGGGTGCCATTTGTGCCTCACATTTGCATAGGAAGAGGGGCTACCGATGGAGAAACAGATGACGAATACATTGGTTTGAGGATAAGAGAGCGTGCGCAGGCGGTCATATTCCTCCTGGCCTGCAGTGTCCCAGAGATTCAGGCTAACTGTCCGGCCATCAACAGTCATTTGGGCACTGTAGTTGTCAAACACCGTAGGGATGTACTCTTCTGGAAAGGCATTGGTGGTATAGCTGATGAGAAGACAAGTTTTTCCCACAGCGCCATCTCCAACAACTACGCACTTTATCGTCTGCATTCTTTATCCAGAAACAAAATCCTGCATAAAGCAAGAAAAAAAGTTAGGAAAAGCACACTCAGTGACAGTCATTTTAAAGATAAGCTTTAGCATGTGTTTTTAATATTGCTAACAAATTCTTATCACAGCTAGACACACACATTCAGTGTCTCAGAAGCCATTAGGAAGAACTCACAGGCTAGAAAGACAATAGTGAAATGGAGACAATGAGTTGAGAGCTCAGTGATAACTGGCTGCATTCCAACTATGTATGTGAAAAATAGACAAAATCCCACACTCTTGCCTCACTGCCAGTTTCCCACATGCAAAGGGACCAGTCCTCAGAGGTAAAATGGAAAGTGATCTTGACCTCAGGCCTAGTAACAAGATAACTTTGTCATTCACAGGTTCACACACACCCCCTCCAAGATTCCCACTTCTTGTCTACACAGCCTACTGCCTTAACAGTTTACCACTAAAATGTCCAAAAATTATATGATAAAACAAGATACCCATTGCTGGGCTGCACTGCTACTGCCTACTATAATTCACTCAACTCAGGATCAATGAAACCCCAGGAAACTGCATTATTTAGAGGACAACAGATAAAAGGTTCAGAAAGCAGCATGTGCAAGAAAAGCTGTTATTTGAAATATAACTAGTCATAGCACCCAGATTAAAATAAAGAATTTTTTCTAAAGGAGCCAAGAACAGATTATTCTCGCTAGTCAGTGACAGAACAAACAGAACTTAATAGTCTTGAGACACAATAAAGAAAGCTTATCCTGAGCATTAGAAAAACACATTCTGTAAAAGATCAGCAAAGAGCCTTCCTAGGCAGACTGGGAAATTGTTACAGGAGATACCTGACACTTAAAGGTTTCCCTATCCCTTTCCTGACTATGTGAAGAGTAGGTTTGATAATCAAATGGATATAACCGAAAACTCAATTCATTCTAAACTTTCATCACATCAGCAGCAAGAAAATAGCATGGAACAAGTACAAGCAGTCATTTGTTGTATGCTGGAGCTTCCACTGCTAGCCTGAACAAGAAGGAACTTGCATCTGCCTTCTCACTCAAATGCCTTTGAAGTACTATAAGTAATCCTCAACTTGCAACCAGCAGCAAACATGCTGCTTCAAACAGAAAAAACGGGGGGAGGAACTATATTGCAGAAAGACCACAGCTCCAACACCATCAAAATAGCAAAGAAACCTACAAAAATGAGCAATAGTACTTCACTTTTTATAGAAGTTATCAAACCACCTCCCTGCAATTTCCTGTTCAAGACCATCCAAACAAATCAACTCACCACCATTTTAGTCTCAGCTTTGTCCTTTTTGACAAAGCCTTTATTTGTATCCACACAGTGCTCTCTTCCCACTGGGAGCACATACGATCCTTCTGTACTAATGAAAATACACTGCCTTAACCTTCGGCACAAAGCTGCAACAGGCAATTCCAGTGGTATCGACTGTGGTCACTACAAAATACTGCACTTAGGGAAGTATGAATGTATATACACACCCACATTACTGAAGACCAATTAGTGGTGGAAAGCAGTGCAGAAACCTTGCTCCAGAAAGACCTAGCAGGACACAAGAGGGGAAGAATTTAGAGGAAAACAAGCAGGAAGACGCAGAAGCAGTTTATCCTTTTTGAGAATGTCAGGAATTACATTTCTAAAACAACATGAATCACCTGAAATGAAATCTGGCAAGTACTTTTGAGCTTTGGCAGAAAAGCATACATGTGAGTTTCATCATACATCCAAAAAAAAAAAAAAAATCAGTCATCCCCATTTCAAGGCTCCAGTCAAATGTAAAGAGATGTGCTTGCAACTGCATTGTTGCAAAGCTTGTAAAGGCAACCAGTAAAATGAACAGCAGCACTGATCACCAAAGCTGACAGCCGGTCTGCATGTATTATTCCAGAGCACTTGCACTAAGATTTTCATTTAACAGGGCTGAGGGAGTGGAAGGTAACTTCTGTCAAATTAGAGGCTTAGAAACATTTCTTGCATTTTGCAAACCCCAAAGTTGAAACCCCTTTCAACAAAAAAAAATACTTAAAACGTTACAAATTAAACATTTTTAGCATTATCTTATTTTAATACCATGACACGGTTCTGCTTGAACTGTAATACACCATCCTAGTCTCTACTGCCGTTTTCTCTGCTCCGAGGCACCGCCAGGCACTCTCCAGCAGCGAGGCTGCCTTCAGAGATTTCAAAACCCTGTTTCCCCTTCCTACCCAGGTAGCACACCACCTCTTCAGCTGTGACCACACACTGAAAAAAAGGTGTGAAAATGTTTAGATTTTTTTTTCCTAAAAAACATTCTAAACAATTCCTCACCCTTTTAAAGTGTGTGGTCACATCACTGGTCTACAGCACAGAGAGCAGGTTTAAAGCTTATTCCTGTGTTTACTTCAAACCACTGAAGTACTAGAACATACTGTGCCAGAAAGCTCAGTGGTGACCAACAATTCCAGAGCAAAAGTTTTTTTCCAAATGAACTACCTATGCAACAGACCACTATTTTGACCAGTCAATAACAAGTCACATCACAGAAATGGCAGAACTAAGTCAGCTGCATCCATACAATAAAAACTCAACTATAGCAACAGAAGTCCCATGGAGAACAAGATACACAAAGCCTTTTATATGCCCGGTTTCTAGTTTCTAAAAAAAAAAAAAAAACAAAAAAAACCCACACCAAATTGCAAAGACTTGGGAACAGATCTCTCTTTAATAAACCACAAGCTCCTCCAAGGGCTTACACCTCTACGCGTGTCTGTGCAGAGCTTTTCACAGCAAGACAGGGTATCCCAGAACTGCACTCCTATCTGCACACACAAGGCACTGCTATCTGCAGGGGCATCACACCAATGCTGGAAGACAATACAGGCAGTTTCATATATTCGTAAACTACAAAGCCACATGTATCCCGTGCCATCACCAGCTAAAATAGCTTGATTCAACCGATTAAAAATTTCTAATGAAGGTGTGCTACCCAAAGATTATTTTATTGGGGCTTTATTTAAGAGGTCATTAGAGCTTTCAATCCAGAAAACAGCAGTAAGGTAACAAAAAAGCCCGAAATACAAATGCTCTTTCACAGCATTAATATACTGAATAACCTAAGGCTTGGATTTTAGAAGAGCAACATTTGCAGTAGGAACTAACTCCATGCAAACATGCCAAAGCATCAGGCTAATTATATCTACACAAATACAATTAAAGAGCTTGTAGGCTTTTAAGTATGCTTCTCTGCGGGGTTCCTTTTAAAGCAGGTTGTCTTAGCTGAAAGGAATTGCATATCCAACACAGAAAAACAAACACACAGCAGGATACACATGATTTAGTACTGAAACACAAGATTTAGAGAAATTAATCCAAAAGAGAGTAGAAAGAAACTCCTCACTCCAGAAATCTGTATGTTGTGAGCAGGTGTAGTTTGACTAAAGATCTACACATGGAAGACAAAGGGTTTTTTAATTTAAGGCACAACCAAGACAACAGTATTACCTCTATCAGGCCTTTTCTATTAAATCCACATATCACTTTGTTCAAAATGTATAAATTCTCTATTTATTTTTTCTTGCAAACAATTTGCCTAGTAATAAAACTCTCATAAGATAGTAAGAAGCTGCGATTCAAATGTGCATGGAAAATTAGTTTTATTTCTCAAGCACCCTTGAACTTAGCACTGCACACATTTTGAATATAAATATATGCTGGGGGGGAAAAAAAACAACAAACATACTCTGAAAGCAAAACTACCAACAAACATTACCAAGAGCAGGCAAATTGGTTTAGGGTTTGTTTGGGTGTTTTTGGTGAGCTTCAAAAGAAATTTTGCAGAAAACTTTAGAGACGAAGACTCCACATAAAACATGTAAGAAGAACTGAAAAAGAGAGAAATACAGATTAACACATCAACACATCAAAAATAAGACTTAGAATTTAGAAATAGAACGGTGGGCACCAGCTTCAAAACCAAGTTTAAAGGTTACTCGGCAAGAGAAAGGAGTGAACGGGAAGTCCAAAGCAGCGACAGGCAACTCGGGTTGCTTAGTCCTGCCAGAGAAAGGATTTTTGTTACAGTTAAGGCAAAAGATCATCAGAACACGAAGAGTTCTAGCAGTTACAGAAAAATGGGAATAACTTCCAAAGAATACCAAAAAAAAAAAAACCCCACAACCCAAGCCCCACAAAGAAGCTGTGTGCAAAAATACAGAGATGAAAGTTATTTCTATCTTGTTCATCAGTGCCTTTGAATTAGAAAACTGGCATTCCAAAATGGGTTAGCTTCCTTCTCAGAAGATGCTGCAAAGCCTGCTTTCGCTGCTTGCACACCTGGCACTTCCATTGGAATGTGCAAGATTTTAATCCACATGTCAAGACATCATCTGGAGAGCTACTCCCATTCTGACCTAATTGCACATTTTCTGGTAACATGGACAGCTTCCTCTGCTGTAACCCAGCTGGACATTTGCTTGGGAAATCCACTATTTGGATTCCACTTCTCCTCCCCACAAAGCTACCGTAAGTGAAATCACAGAATAACTTCATGTTGCACCAAATTTTTTTCATGGAAGATAAACTTGTAGCTCTTCCCTTGAATACTTCTGGAGGAAAGTTCCCTGTCTGCTAAGAGAAGGGAGAAAACTGATAGAAAACAGAGAGGAAACATGAACCTGAATTCTTCTGGGGCTTTCTAGATGTATGCTTTTTATACTTCCTGTACTTTGAAAAATTCTTGGCACAGGAACTACTTCTTAGCAGGATATGTGTCTGCCCTTACTACATTAACACCAGATGCCGCTTTTTTAGGTGAATTTTAGCTTTGATATTGCTCTTTGATAACCTAATTTTTGCGGGGTTTGCCAGGTGTTCTATACCTCTCTTTCTAGTTTGGATAGGGACCCATTTTGGCCAAAAAATGCAGAAAACGCATGAGGATTACAGCCAAAATCACCTGTACTGAGCTGCACAGTTCTGTTCAGCCACCACCTTTGATCAATCCCTCCCTCTTTTACAGGCTCAGAAGTCTGATACCGCTTTATCAGGAGCAAGCAGAAGCAGAAGTTAAGAAATCTAAATGACATAATTGCTCATCTTTCAGAACTAGATCAGATATCATTCACTCCCGTCAGCCTGATATGTTAAGTTGGGCAGAAACTTTCAACAATGAATTAGGTGGATAAGGCAGTTCTAAGTATATCCTACCATCCTCACCCATGCAAAGGAGTTAAAAGGTTTTTCATATGTGCAGCTTAGCCACCAGACCTGACAGGGAACAGAAAGGGGCTCTCAGCAATTTAATCAAGACTGTGTTACTATTCCACAACAGCTCAGCTTACTCACCATTGTTTTAGGCAGCGCCAAATGAATGGACAAGTGCCAGGCTTTTAGAACACATGCCAAGAAAGAGTAAAAAAGTTAAATAGGAGACCTCATCCCTAATACCCTTCAGCAGTGAATGACCCACTTGGACTTCCCAGTGTCTTTCAGAGCTTTCACACTGCTTTCTGTCCTGCCATTTACCTGCAAGAGAAACAAAACATACAGCAACAGCCTGAGTAGCAGCAGAGGGGGGGAAAAAATCACAAGAAGTCAAGACAGATTTCAGCAGCACAGAAGGAACCACACAGTCCACAACCCAGAGTTCCATGTGAACAGCAGAACTGACTAAGCTCACTTTCTGTAGAGCTCTGCCTGGAGGTTCAGCTCCCATGCACATACTACTGATGCCTAACAAGAGCAGAATTCTCACTGGTTGTTCCCTCAGTGTGAATGCTAGAAAGGCCTTATCCCTTTTGGCACAAACAGTTGTTTCAAATAAATTTTTTAAAAAGCAACAAAACTTTCATATAACGTTTTTAAAACCTCTACCTCCATCAAATTAGGCTGAAACTGATTTACTGATTCAAAGATTTATTTTTTTTTTTTTCCCCAGAGATGAAACATATAATCTTTACCATGTAAAGGTATTTCTCAGGGAAACACAGTGAAAACAAAGTGGTCTGCATGAGGTGTTTGGGCACCTCAAGCACACAAACCTCAGTGTATCCACACTCTTACTACTGGCACTCATAATCCAAATTTTATAGCAGAGCAACAATATTAGTGACCAAATATCATTGACCTTAAACTCTATGAATCCAAGATGCTGTTTATTGGATAATAAATATTTCCAAAGGGCATTAGAAATAAGCTTGTGAAACAGCTGCACAGCTGTGAAACAACACTACACCAAGGTGTAGCTGTACAGTCATACAGGAAGTGAAAATCAGGCTGTTCAGTAGATATCTGAATCCCCAGTATATGAATGTGACAGGTATCCTGCCATAATCAAAAGCCGCAGAGTACTAAACTTGATTATCCTCCTGCAACCACATGCACAAGCACGGATTAGTCAAGACAGGTACCCTTCACCATCTATTTTAACGCAAGTGACCCTGACACGCTTTGAGGGTGAGCACAGTAAAGGTGTAAGACTAGTGAGCCAGGACTGTAGGGTTCTGTCCCCAGACCCACTACATACCTCCTGGGTGATACAAGCAACTTGCAGGGTCCTGGGCATCCCAGCCAGTTCATAAAAAGTGAATTACATATGTCCTTCCTACATTTTATAGATTCTGGCAAGGCCTTATTCATTACTGTTGGCTAAAAGAAAAACAAGACAGTGCCTCAGACATGAGGTTCTGTGAAGAGGTGCATTAAGCACATGGTAGGACGAACGATAAATCCAGGTAAAGCATCCCTGATTCCTATTTGAGGTGGAAAAAAATTTGTTAGTCTATCTTCCTATCATCTTTTGACACCTGGTATTCATTAGCACTCTAAATGCCCTTTATTTTTAAGAAAAGTTGTAACAAAAACACTGATGTATTTGAAAGGCAATGTGTATACTAGGAAAATCTAAGCTTTTTCCTGGAGAGAAAAGCCCAAACATGGTTTTCATTCTGTTTGATTTCTCCTCCTCTACTCCCAAATTTCACTGGAAGGTTAAAAAAAAAAGCACACACTTGGCCAATCAATAAGTTTTCAAAAGTGTCTTTAAATAGTTTTGATATGATTAAAAAAAGAGTTAAAGCATGCACTCAGCATGTATTGTGTCATGGCTTGTGTGTGACAATATGGCAATATTTGCCAGCCTCATTTGCACCGAGTATTGCAGCTCTGAAAAGTGAGCAGGAGTTACCAGTGCCAAGGAGTCTCTCAGCAGTCTTATCGGATTTACACATACAGGCATAGGAAAGAAGAAAAAAAAAAAAAAAAGAAACAACAAAAACAAACCCCAAACAACAACAACAACAAAAAAGCCAAAACAAAAAGAACACCTCCTTTTAAAGGTATGGATCTTTACATAGTACCAAATTATGTGAAACCACTTTGGACTCCAAAAGAATCACAGCCTCATCGTGTAAGCAAATCAAACTGCATATTCAGTTTCCTCCTCCTAATTGCAAACCACATATTTCATTGTTTTTACAACACCTCTGTAAAGACAATTTCGCAGTTTTTAGAGTGCAGATCAAACACAACTACTCTTAGGTATCCCCGTAAGGAAAATCCACTCTCAACAACAAAACAAGAGACCTTTAGCAAAGACTAACTCATCATACACCAACCTTTCATTGTATCCGCTAGGAGGTGAGGTCGCACTAGATTTGTCACGACTCCTAATGAGGATTAGTACCAGCCTGCCTTCAGAACAGCCCAGCTCAACCTTCGGATCCTGCGGAAGGGGGAAGAGCAGGACCTGCCCGCGGGGCCATCCCCACCTTCTGCACATCCCCGAGTGAGAAACGGGACCAGAGGAAAGCTCGTTCCCCTTCCCCCACACCTCCAGCATCTTCGGCCGCGGCGATGAGCACATTCAC
>NW_010141699.1:0-6054 GCF_000699245.1 Pterocles gutturalis
GCAGAGGGGGCTCGCTGCACATCCCACCCTCTGATTGCTATTTAAAATACACCGGAGCCCACCCTTCCTGTACCCCCCTCGTTGGCCCCGGCTGCTGGGACCGGAGTGGCAGGGGGAAAAAAACGCCTCCTGCGTTCCCATCGCTCGAGGGCCTGCACCATGTCTCGGAAGGACCTGCACTTTGGAAACCACGCCGTTTCTTTCCAGGAGTTGCCTGGGCCGTGGGGACTGTTGCCCTTTGCCACCTGGAGTCCCCAGGACTTAAATAAAATGAAATATGAGATATTAATATATTCTGCTGGCGTTTCTTCTTTCCAGCTCCACATGCTCCTGTCCCTCCCCGGCTGTGGCTGTAGGGACTGTAGTGACATGTGGCCCCAGCCCAGAGCCCTTCCTGCTCTGCTGGGAAGCGCCGTGGAGGGCAGGGGCAGGAGGAGCGACAGAGGGACAGACAGATGATGGACAGAAGCTGCCACCTTTTTTGTTGTTTTATTTTTTATTTACAGATTTTTGCAAGAAAACAAAAGTGAAAAATTCTTTTCTATAATGTCTCTATAAATCTATATATAATGTAATTACAGAGAACGACTAATTTTGATTTTAAACCAGAAATAAAAACAAACCTTTAATGAGTGATGGTGTCGCTGGCCTTTGGTTTCACCAACACGAGAGCAGCTTTCTTTGGTTTCACTAACAGGACAGCAGGTTTCTCTCCTTTTCAGCACCGGAAGGACTCGCCCACCTTCCCTGAGCTTTGTCAAAGTTGCTGAGATGTTGACAAACTTTGGCTGCTGGGCATGGGAAGTGTCACCCAAGGTGACATGAGGTGACCAGCCCTGGTTTCCATGGTCTTCTGTACCCATGGCGGGAATTTTCCACGGCGCCGACCCCAAGCAGGGGTCCAGGTTTTTTTCAAACCCTTCCCCACAGAGATTTGGCACCTCTCGGTGCAAGTCTTGTCACCGAGTCCTGACGGATCAAAGCCTCGCAGAACAGCTGAGGCGAGAAGGGACTCATCCATTCCCCGCTGCTCTGAGCAGGGTCAGCGAGAGCTCGGGACCACAGCTCGTTGGGTTTTGAGTATCTCCATGGCTGGAGATGCCAGGACTTCTCTCACCAACCTGTGCCAGCACTTGACCATCCTCACAGATTAAGTTTAACTCACCTCCCTGTGTTTCGGTTTCAGTTTGGTGCTTGGGCTTTCACTGGGCACCACTGAGGAGCATCTGCCTCTGTCTTCTTTACCCCCCACCAGGTATTAATAGACACGGATAAGCACCACCCCCAGCCTTCATTTTTCCAAGCTAAACAGTTGTCGCTCTCTCAACCTCTTCTTACACGACAGCTTCTCCAATCCCTTAATCATCTTAGCAGCCCTTATGGTTCTGTGAGGGGAGCAGGTTCGAGCAGCAGAGGCAGGGACCCTATGGCCCTGCCCTGTGGCACTGCCGGTCACCCACACCAGAGCCAGCAGCGATGGCACTGCCGGCACCGTAAATAGGTGCCCGGGCTGAGCAGGGTCCATCCATCAGCGCTTCCCAGGGCTCCCGAGCAAGCCCCAGCAGATTCCAGCCTCCATGTCCTTTTTCCTGACGGGAGCAGAGCTTTGCAGGCTGGCTCGGGCAGAACGCCACGGACACGCAGGGCACTGCCAGCCTGCAGCTCGTCACCACGCATGGGGTATCCCAGACAGGACACCGACTTAGCGGAACTGCTTTTGGGTGCAGTTTGACCAGCAGATGGGATTGCGGGAAGAGGTAACCAGGGGACACTTTGCTGCATCCCCACTAGCTTCGCCCTCCTCCACCTGCTCTGAGGCTGCAGAAGCCCCGGGAGGGAGGCAGCGCCTCTCCCACAGCCCTGCAGCACACTGTCAGCTCTCGGCAGCGGGAGACGTGGGTCCCAGCTGGCACAGACAACTGTGGACAAGAGCACCCAAAAGGTGGAAAGTGGCCCAGCCATCTGACATGTTTGGTTTTGTTTCTTTTTCCCCAAATAACTGGTGGAAATAAAACCAGCCCAGTGGCTAAAGCCATAAATTCAATTCCCTCACCTGCCTGGGTGTTCACCTTGCTCTGACGAAACTTGGTCCCGTCCCTGCAGCACAATACCACCTTCCAAGATCAGCTACACCTTGGCTGTAGAGACCTGAGCAGGAAAGCAGCCTTCTGTCGGGGCAGTCAGGGAGCTGCAGGACAGGACAAAATTACTCTGCTCCTGGAACTGCGAGAAATAATCTAATTTATTTATGCGGCTGGGGAAAATAACCCAAAAAGATTAATTTAGGAATCTATTGCCCAGCCCCTTGCTCTGAATGGGTCTATGCCAACATCCCCAAGGACCTCTGCTCCACGGACACTGCCAGCTCGCCTGGAATTGCAGGATTGTCACATTACCTGGAATAAACTTCAAAAAAAAAATAAAGTCTTGCTTTTTGGACAGCACTCACTTCAAACATTCACTGCAGTTTGCATCCTGCTTGTTTTTTTTTTTTCATTTGAGGGCTGGGGCAGAGTAGGACAACCATCACAAGAGCCAGCTGTTTGAAAGGAGGCAGGGAACTCAACATTTCCCTCTGGGAATTAACAACTCCTCCAGCCCTTGCGCAGGAACCACAGCGCTTCACAGGGTGAACTCCCTGGGAGCCGCTCTCCCAGCACACAGGGATGGCCGCAGCACCGCAGAACGCGTTCTGCGGCAGCGTGTTTGCTCTTTCAAAGGAGACAGTGTGCCAGCACCGCGTTTGGCAGCCAAATCTGTGTCAGCGCTTAAAACATCTCCCTCCCGTACAGACGTGCTTGTGCTCAGCAGCTACTTGCTTTTCTTGCAGGAGCTGCAGCCCGTGGGAGGCTGGCTGTGTCACGGTTACGTTACCCATGTGCTCTGGCTTTGGAAAGATGTTCCTTTTCCCCATTTCCTTGCTTTTTTTAATTAAAGGGGTGCATACAGATTCTGGAGCACTTTGCTGTATCGGTTTTTAACCGCTGGTCTGAGGGTAGTGCCCTGAGGAGCTCCTGCAGATCATCAGCACAAATACCTCATCAGCCCACCCGCCTCCCGGACAGCATCAGGGCCAGCGTGGTTGCCCAGGTCGTGACACCGAGAGCACCCACCAGGCAGAATGAGCCCGAGCAGACACTGCCACAAGCTCCCATGAGCCCTCGGGTAAGAAGTGACTCAAATCTTGATGCCAGGTCATTTTTAGGTGGCTGTAGTTGGGGAATCTCTGGTTCGAGCAGCCTCAAAGTTGTACCTCTCGGCTTATCCCAGGCTTGTAAGAAATCATGTTTGCTCTGCATTCACTAGGGCACATAGAAATGACGCAAACAGCTAAGTAGTCTGCTTTGAACCACAGCAAAGCAACAAAACAACCTCCTCATGATCACTGACACGCTCCTTGCAGGGCTGTCAGGCACATACGCTCTCCAAGGACCACTCCAAGGGTGACAGTTGGGCCTCGTTTCACGCAGAGACCGAAGTGTGCTCCAGGCAGTCTCCAGAACTTAATTTAATGCTGGCTTTCAAACCCGCCTTCTGTCTTCCTTAGAGTGGAGTGAGGAGAGGGGTGGTGACTCCCGAGAGCTCGCACAGCGTGAAGGTGACGGGAGCATGGAGCTAGGAAGGGCAGGGAACAAGGGGGGTGAGAGCTCACTCGGGGTCTCAGCAAGGCAGTCGGTCCTTCTGTTCTGCCCATGAGCAAGGTGGCTTTGGGAAAGGCCACGCTCGGGCAAGTTTTCTAGAAGGAGCACCTGCCTCTGGGTGTCTGATCTGGAGGCTGATTGTCAGGGGCACCCACTGAAGCTGGGGGCTTGAATCCTCTGCAAACCAGCTCAAAAGCACCTCCAAGTGAGAAACCCGAGATCAGCCCGTCAGCACACATGTACCCACAGATGGTCTGGGACACTTCTGGCAGAAGTCCAGGAAGAGGTGTTTGCCAGAACAACTTCTGTTTCCTAAGCAGAGACATTCCTACTGCAAAAGACAGCGACGGTTTGTCACAGGATGGCTACAAAAAAAAAAAGTCAGAGGAATCATCAGCACTCATTTACACCCAGCCCTGGGTGAGTAATTAAAGGGGCGTAAGAAGTAATTTTACATATAGCCAATGCTCCTCTCCATTTTGATTCATGCCTGAACTCAGTTTTGAGTTTAGACACGAAAGATACAACTTTCTCTCCAAAATCACAGCATGAGAATTGATGGGTTGACAGCTTAGAATAAATGCAAATGACTTTTAAAAAATTCACCCTACAGAATCTCATTTCCCCAGAAATATTCTTAGCAGATTCTTCTTGCCGTATTAATTTCCCTTTACAACAACATGTCTAGTAGACGAAGGGAAGGCAGTGAATGTGTTTTTTTTCAGATTTTAGCAAAGCTTTTGATAGTCCAACAGGAGTCAGACCCAATGATCATCATGGGTCCCTTCCACCTCAGGATATTCTGTTTCTACAATTCAAATTTCTTATGCAACGAAGACCCCGGAGGTCACGGTTGAGGGCTACACCCTGTCACCTCTCATAATTAATGGCCACTTTCTGCCATTGCTTTGTAACAAATTTCTTTCTCCTTCAGCCAAGGCTGAAGAAACAGAGCTACATCCTCGTGACTCAACGCAGCTTGTCCCCTCCGGCTGCTCGGTAAGGTACAGTTCTCGCACTGTAACACATCCACGGACCCAGCCTGGTGTCATAATCCTCAGAAGGGAACTTGGTCTTTGTTGCCAACAGCCCCCAAAGGAGTACCGGTGCTCACAGCGCTGCCCACAGCACTGCCACCGGTGCCCTGCTCCTTTGCCGGCATGGGGAGAGCTGAGGCAGGAGAAACCCGAAAAGCGGGGTCAGGACCTGATCTCCTCACCTGCCACAACCTCTCAGCCAAACTCTCTCCTGGCAGAGCACAGCCTGGCAGACCTCTCTCCTCTCCACACCACAGCGCAATGAGATGTCAGCATTATTCAGAGAGGATTTAAGGGCAGAGTTTACATGTTAATGTATGCTACCTTGGTCTGATGGTTCTGTCACTTGCCAAGCAGGTTGGGGTAAAGCCTGGGCTGTCAAACAGCTTCTGCTCTGCCCTGCAGTGACATCTCAAGAGGCAAAAATTTGGGGCAAGATTTTTAATATCAGTTTCAACTGTAACAGCCTTGTAACTCTTCAGCCCTACTAGCACAGGTTTGTGTTGAGGCTTCTTTCCATTTAGTCTTCCCTCTGAATTCCTGGCCTTACTGCCCTCCACAGATAGATAGGAAAATAAAAGGAGCAAAAAATGCAGCTTCCTTCCAATACAGCTTGTTTTTGACCTATTAATATTTAAACCCATTACTCTAGCTCCATTTCACAGCATTTTATGGTTAAGAAAATGCAAAGAGAACGAGCTCACCGAGTTCTCCCCTCCTCTCAGCTTGCCTGTCAGTCAGCTACAGGTCTCCAGCAATGGTGCTGGAGATGAGAAAGTCTGTTAAACCCAGAAGATTCAGCAACACAGGAAACTGCAGCAAATGAAAGACACCCGAGCCCCTGTGCTCTCTCATATAAACTCACCCATCTTGCCACAGATGCTGTGGCTCTTTCTACCTTTCAGGGTTGGAGGCAGACAGCTGTGGTGCCCAGCTTCTGGTGGGTAGGACCCGACCTCGATAACTCCCCTAGAAGCTCCCTGCTAAACACCACAACCACTCCTGCAGGGCTGAAGCTGACCTGAGCAGTTCATCCCCCTCCATTACGAGCCTGGCAGGCCCAAGGTCCTTTAAAACCACCAGGCAAACACGCCTTAATGCCAGCAACTTGCTGGTAGTTACAGTATCACCCTACAGCCTTCCGAGTGATTAATCCATGACAGTATTGCTGGCTCTGCTTCCAGGGTCGGAAGCTTCGCTCCTTCCATCGCTGGCCCCTCCTCAGCAGGGACTGAGGCACAGGCTCCAGCGGGACGTTGGCTGGGGCCGGGCCGGGAGGCTCCGCTGAGGGGAAGGGGCAACTCTAGGTTACTCGGAGCTGAGGAGAGCGGTGCAGGGCCCCGGGCGGGGGGGGTCGCGGGTGTCTGGGACCCAGG
>NW_010141700.1:0-475 GCF_000699245.1 Pterocles gutturalis
TTGCCTCGGGGTCTGTTGGCTTTGGGACGATTGGCATATGGACGGTTGTCAAGGTGACTCCGTTACCCCCTGTACTGCGAGATACCAACTATCACAACCAACATTCTCTGAAAAATTACAACTGATGGTGAAACAGACAGCCAAATTCGAAAAGTGGTAAGGACCTCTCTTATTCAAATGATACTACCATCATAACTTCAGGGACATGAAAATTTTTTATTATTAAAAAGAAAAATTTACTTTGTCTCGTGAAAGTTTTGACGGGTTCATAACAGCATCGTTGTCTCGGGGGCAGTTGGCATGGGGACAGTTTTCTCGGCAACGGTTGATGTGGGGACGGTTGGTATGGGGACCGGTGTCTCAGCGAAGGTTGGCGTGGGGATGGTTCTCCTGCTGACGGTTCACGTGCGGTCGTTTGTCTCTGTGACGGTTGAAGTGGGGACACTTGTCTCGGCAAGGGCTGGGGTGGGGACGG
>NW_010141700.1:1235-1584 GCF_000699245.1 Pterocles gutturalis
CCCCTTCCCCCCTGTACTGCAAGATACCAACTGTCCAAACCAACATACTCTGAATAATTACAGCTGATGGTGAAACAGACAGCCAACTTGTCAAAGTAGTACTGAACTCTTTTAAACAACTGAAATTAGTATCATAACTTTGGGGACTTGAAATTTTTGTATTATTAAAATGAAAAATTTACTTTGTCTCCTGAAACTTTTGACAGGTTCATAACAGCATCATTGTCTCTGGGGCGGCTGGCATGCGGACAATTGTCTCGGCAACAGTTGGCGTGGGGACGGTTCTCTTGCTGACAGTTGGCATGGGGTCTGTTGGCGTGGGGACGGTTGTCTCGGCCGGAGGTGTCGC
>NW_010141700.1:2331-2925 GCF_000699245.1 Pterocles gutturalis
ATGGCGTTTCAGGTGGGGATGGTTTTTACTCTGACGGTTGGTGTGGGAACAGTTGTCTCCGTGAAGGCTGGCATGGGGGCAGTTCTCTTGGTGACGGTTGGCGTGGGAATAGTTGTCTTGGCGACGGTTGTGTCGGGGATGGTTGGCGTGGGAATGGGTGTCTCGGGGACTGTTGGCATGGGGACCGTTGGCGTGGCGACGGTTGGTGAGGGGCTGGTTGTCTTGATGACTGTTGTCTTGACGACTCTTGTCTCGACTATGGTTGTCTCGATGATGGTTGATGTGGGGAAGGCTGTCTTGGGGAGAGGTGTCTTGGGGATGTTTGGTGCGGGGACGGTAGGCATGGCTGCGTTTGTCATGGTGACGGTTTTCTTGGTGGTGGTTGTCTCGGTGACTGTTGTCTCGGCGACGGTTGGCGTTGGGACGGTTGGCGAGGGGATTGTTGTCTCGGCGACTGTTGGCGTGGGGACGGTTGTCTCGGGAATGGTTGGCGTGGGGATGATTGTCAAGGTGACTCCCTTACCCCCCGTACTGCGAGATACCAACTGTCCAACCCAACATACTATGAAAAATTACAGCTGATGGTGAAACAGA